>NC_030978.1:266340-305615 GCF_001298625.1 Saccharomyces eubayanus
TGAAATCTCAAACTTTCACAGCTAGTCCTTCTGTTTCCAGTGATGTGCAATCTCCTTCATTTACTGTTGGTCCCGTTTCAACCTCGGTTTCTTCAGTATTACACATGTCTAATTCTACATTCTCACAATCAACAGAGTCTACAAATACTCGTTCCATGACTGAAGCTTTTTCAACAACAGGGTCCGTCCTTTCCAGTAGTCTAGTTGATAACATTTCATTAACGCCTGTATTATCTATTTCGAGGACTAGTGAAGTAGGCGTTGCTTCTTCGTCATCTTCTAACAAGGTTACTGAGAAAAATAACCCTACCTCTACCGTTGCAATTGAATCGACCAGGAGTTTATCCTCTATTAGTTCTCTTGCTCCAACTGAATCGAGCCAATATTTGGTGAGCTCCAGTGAAGGTACATTAACGGCTTCTAATTCCTTTAATTCCGCGAACGATGATAAGGCTATTTCTACTACTGACATAAGTTCACCATACGACAGCTATTCCTTATCGGTCAGTCCAAAATTAAAAACGAGTGCATCAAAGACATTTACACTTTCTACCGTTACAACAACAGCTAACGGTGCCATTACTGAATACACTACCTGGTGCCCAGCCTCAACAAGTATCGCTTACACTACCATTGTATCTTATAAAACGTTGATTTTAAGCACTGAAGTTTGCTCTCATTCTGAGTGTACTCCAACTGTCATTACAAGTGTTACCGCGGCAAGCTCCACGGTTCGAGTTTCATCAACTGCTAGCACGTTAGTGTTATCTTCTGAAGGCACCACTGGTTCCCAAAGCTCCACTGGTCCTCAAAGCTCCACTGGTTCCCAAAGTTCAATTGGTTCCCAAAGCTCCACTGGTCCTCAAAGCTCCACTAGTTCCCAAAGTTCAATTGGTTCCCAAAGCTCCACTGGTCCTCAAAGCTCCACTAGTTCCCAAAGTTCAACTGGTTCCCAAAGCTCCACTGGTCCCCAAAGCTCCACTGGTTCCCAAAGCTCCACTGGTCCTCAAAGCTCCACTGGTTCCCAAAGTTCAACTGGTTCCCAAAGCTCCACTGGTTCCCAAAGCTCNTTCAATTGGTTCCCAAAGCTCCATTGGTTCCCAAAGCTCCACTGGTCCTCAAAGCTCCACTGGTTCCCAAAGTTCAATTGGTTCCCAAAGCTCCACTAGTTCCCAAAGCTCCACTGGTTCCCAAAGTTCAATTGGTTCCCAAAGCTCCACTAGTTCCCAAAGCTCCACTGGTTCCCAAAGCTTCACTGGTCCTCAAAATTCAACCATCCCCGCCTTGTCTACTGAAATGATTAACACTACTGTACTTTCACAAAAAACCACCACTATTAGTACAGAAATTTGTTCTCACTCTGAATGCACTCCCACCGTTATTACAAGCGTTTTTACTTCTAAAGTTATACCTTCTACCGAGTTCCCCTCCTCAACGCAATCGTCTCTACAGACAAAAAGGGTAGATACAACGTCAACATCCCATAAAACTATAATTTTAAGTACCGAAATTTGCTCCAATTCAATCTGTACACCAACAGTGCTTACATCTGTTCAAAAAGGAAGTATTCCCTCATCATCTGTATCATCGCCAACAAGTCTATCATTAATCTCTACCAAGGAGACTTCTTCCTTGGAAGACTTCTCATCAAAGCTTACTTCACTCCCTAGTTGGCAAACTTTATCTTCAATGTCCACAACTCTGGAAAAAAACTCTAAGACATATACCTCTCAAATATCCAGCGCTGTGAAAACAAGTCCTTTAAATTCCCGTTCCTCTGATGTTACATCTAAAAACGAAGAGTCAGGAAATACCATTTCATTATCCAGTACTGCTTTAAGTTCTTTTGTTCCTTCTTCTTCGACATCTGTCCAATATACAGTGTCTACCGCCACTACTACAATTAACGGTGTGAAGACTGTGTACACGACTTGGTGTCCATTGACGAGTAAATCTTCAATAGCCGCAACCACTCAACCCTCTTGTAGTGGTGTCAATTGCGGTTTCTCGGCAAAAACGTCTGAATCTTCTTCGACATCCATTCAATATACGCTATCTACTGCTACTACAACCATTAGTGGCGTGAAGACTGTTTATACGACCTGGTGTCCATTGACAGGTAAGTCCACCGTAGCTGCTGTCACACAATCTTCATGTTCTGGTGGGGACTGTGGGCAATCTATTTCAACCACCGTAACTATAAGCTCTTCAGTTACTACATCTACAACCACTGCAACACCCAGATCTACTTTGAGACCTTCATCTAGTAAAAATAAGGAAAATACATGCTCTGGTAATAACTGTAAACAAACTGAATCAACTTCATCAACTTCATCAACTTCATCAACTTCATCAACTTCATCAACCTCGTCAGCCTCTAAACCAACCTCAACAACATCCACTTCTACATCAACATCCACTTCGCCATCATCAACAACACCCGCTTCTACACTATCATTAAGTTCTACTTCATTGTCTACTTCTATTTCAACATCTGTGTCATCATCTGTGCCATCATCCATTACATCACCATTTACTCCTACATCCTTATCCACAATTGGGTCACCATCATCGTCGTCTGCTTTTACATCATCATCGTCATCATTGACTTCTATTTCACCGTTTTCATCATCCATTCCTCTTTCATCACCATCATCGGTTTCTACCTCTTTAACCATCAGCTCTGTTGTTACTTCGCAACCAACTACTCTCACTGCCACACAAACATGCACGGAATCGCAATGTCAGCCGGAAACATCTAGCGTTTGCAGTGGCTTCAACTGTAACCAGTTATCATCTACAATGAAAACGGCTACCATCTCTTCTTCAACCACGGTCGCTGACACAATAACGTGTACTGAATCTAAATGCCAGGCAACCAAATCTAGCAGCTGCGTGGGTTCTTCATGCAAAGCATCCGAAAGTCATGAAACAAGTGCAACGTCTTCGGTATGTAGCGGAGAAGGGTGCTACTCTTCCACTACAACCGAGCTTCGTTCTCAGTACATCACAATGACCTCTGTCGTTACTCCCAGCGCTGTAACCAAAACATCAATGAAAGTGCATTCAACTGAATCGACCGTATCAATCACTACTATTAAGCCAGTCACATATACATCAAGCGGTACCAAGGGTCAATTGGTTACTATAACAAGTTCCAGCCAAACTGTGATTCCATCAGTAACTACAATAATAACAAGTACAAGAGTGGCTATCGTATCGACTCCAAAGCTAACAACCGTAACATATACTACCAAACAAGCTTCCTCGAGCGGAATGGCCACTTCTCCAGTTGCCGCTGCATCATCCACTTGGATTACAACCCCTATTGTCAGTACGTATGCTGGTTCTGCGTCAAGAACTTCCTTCGGTAAGTTCTTCATTACAATGCTAATGGCGGCTTGTTTTATTTAGTGAGTCTCAAATATTTTTGTATGTATAAATATATATACGCACACTCAAAAGACATTATTTTCATTTACCCTTAACAAAGTCCGATGAGAACTCAGTCATCGTTACTTCCTCTCCAGAGTCGTCATCATAATCGTATAACTCATTATCCTCCAGTTGGCATGACATCATTTTTCCTGAGCTCAGTGAAATTTCAAATATCAGATTATCTGGATGGAATCTGACCAGCTCACACCCTCTACAATCAAGGCTTAGCGGAACAAATGAATCTTCCTTCACCTTGGATAGACCATGTTTCTTCCTCACTTCTTTGATCTTAGCCCACGCCTCATCGTTCTGGTCAACTACGTACTCACTCTCAAAAATGGCCACACTCACAGACAACTCCTTGGAACAGAATTTGCATTTCATTAAGAAGGATGCGGTTCCCTTAGAAGACGGCATTGCATGCTCTTCGAATGAATTGATCATAACTTTAGAATCGTGTAATTCTCTGCAATCGGTACATTGTAAATCGAAAGTAAACTCTGCTCTTGACTCATTGGTGTTTTCAATTGAGACCCTGGACACGTTCTCTGAAAGTGTAGCTTTTGTAACTAGATATAATGGCATTTTTGGCCTTTCTGTTGTCTGTTGTCTGTTGTCTATTGTTGTGGTTACCCATTTTTAATAATTTATTGGTTCACATTTTTGCATCTATTCTTTTTTTCATTTTCTTTTCCAAATTCGAATCTTTTAGGAAATGAGAAATAAAGCTTCCTAGGCACTAAAAGTGAAAAATTAGCAATGACAATCTTGGAAAAAAAAAATAAAAGCTATTCTAAGCGCCCAAAACGTCAGCGATAGACATCGCGATAATGTTGATTAGCGAAATATGTAGTATTTCGCCTTTATTAAACCAAACGATTGGCCAGACCAGTGCTGGATAAGCACAATAAAATATTAGTATCATAAGAAATAATAAATTATAGAAAAATATTTGCGAATGAATATGATAAAAAATATTAATTTCTCAAGTAATATAATTAGTAGATAAATAGATAAGTAACTACTAAGAGAACCTAATAGCTGCGCATGGCATTGAACAATGCAGTGAGAATGTAAGCAACATAATTAACATGTATCAATTGGAAACCAAAGCTCCGATGTCCCAATAAAACGCATCGTGTGAAAGGGAAGCCAATTGAGAACGCAAACGACACTTAAAAGTCCAAAGGCAATACAACAAGGCCAATGTACAGCTCAATTGAGCAGCAGCTCTAATACTCGGAGGGAAACTAAAATATGATAAAGTTACACTTGGACGGCTATGAGATTTAGCAGGGGTATTCCATCATCCGAAGCAGAAATGAAAGAAACGGCTAATAAACAACTCTTACCCATTCAGCCCTGAGAAGTGATGATGGATTTCACCAGCCGGGAATAAACATGCAAAAGGCGAGGAGAGAGGGATAGACTTGGTAAATTAGATGCACACGTCTCCTTGGATGAGCTCTTTAGCGCTGCTGAACTATGTGCAGGCGAAGATATTTGTATCCGTCAATTCATCTGCCAAAAATGGTCTAGTAAACAAAAAAGCCAAGCAAAACCAATGTGCTGATCAATCTGTTTGTATTTCAAAGAAGTGAGACAAAGACAAGATATGCTATATTCTTTATTATTATCAAACTATGATAGCGCCGCGAACCATCTTTCCTTTTCCGGAAATAAACTTTTTTCTGTCCTAGTTCGGCTATTGTTTAAGGAGCAACATAGGGTATAATAACCCCAGCTTTGAAAGGAATAATTGTCCAACCATTACCATTACCGCTAATATAGAGCAGAAAGCCGGCTAACGTAAAATCGCTACAATCAAGTTTTCTGGCAATTTGGCTATCCACATGACTCAACAAGAACCCCGTTCCCACCCACAACGGTTATTGAAGGGGAGGAGTATGTCGCTCCCCAAAATATTTGCTCGTAATTTGAGATCTCTTCAAAGCAATACACCTGCTGGTAATGCTGGGAATTACAGCTGCTCAAATTCCAATGCTAGCTCTGTGCCCATCAGCTCAAGCTCACACACTAGTATGACTTCAAGTGAAAACAAAGATGATCTTCCAATACCCTCTTCCCCGAATGCAGAATGTAATGACGGCTGGCCAAGTGCTAAATTTAACAAGTTTAAATCGATGTTTCAATACAACAGATCAAAAACTAATGATATTTCATATGAACCGGCCTCAGAAAAGGATCTGCTGAAGGACGGTTATCAATCAAGGTCCTCTGTGGAGCAACAGCATATTTCCACCAATAGCGAGACCGATGCTCCTAATAAGACCAATGCGACGCTTACGCTTAATGACACGATAGAATCAATGTCCACCTTTATCTCTGACTGCTCTTCCCCGGATATGGACCTATTTCACTTTGATATGCCCACAGACCCGTCATCTTTTCACACTCCTACTTCTCCCAGTTATATCGCGAAGGATAGTAGGAACTTGAGTAACGGTTCATTGAACGATATAAATGAAAACGAAGAGCTGCAGCACTTTCATAAAAGCTCCAGTGAAAACTGCAATCTCTCTCCATTGGCCCACTCCTCCCTATCGAACTCACCAACTACAAAACTGGCGGGGAATAAAGGAAGCAAAAGGGTCACTGAACCTAGGGAAATCACACCACGACTAAGAAGGGCTTCTTCTGAGCCTTTAAATACTGCCAAAATTGAGCTTGAGCGGGAGAGTTGCGTCGTTTTAAAGCAGCCTCCAAATCTGCGGGATATCATAGAACCAAAAAGATCTCGTCGCCTAAGAACCAAATCGTTTAGTAATAAATTCCAAGATATTACTGTGGAACCCCGGTCTTTTGAAAAAATTAAACTACTAGGCCAAGGTGACGTCGGTAAAGTGTACCTAGTAAGGGAACTGGATACTAATCGAATCTTCGCCTTGAAAGTTCTAAGTAAGCATGAAATGATCAAAAGGAAAAAAATCAAACGTGTTCTTACGGAACAAGAAATCCTCGCTACAAGTGACCATCCATTTATTGTGACTTTGTATCATTCTTTTCAAACCGAGGATTATTTGTATCTCTGTATGGAATACTGCATGGGAGGTGAATTTTTCAGAGCTTTGCAGACAAGAAAGAGTAAACGTATTACCGAAGAGGATGCCAGATTTTACGCTAGCGAAGTAGTGGCAGCCTTGGAATATTTACACCTGCTGGGGTTTATATATAGAGATTTGAAACCTGAGAATATCCTGCTACATCAATCCGGTCATGTCATGCTTTCTGATTTTGATTTGTCTATTCAGGCAACGGGATCAAAAAATCCTACTATGAGAGGCTCGGCATATCTAGATACAAAGATCTGTTCAGAAGGATTTAGAACCAATTCGTTCGTTGGTACTGAAGAGTATCTAGCACCTGAAGTAATCAGAGGCAATGGTCACACGGCGGCGGTAGATTGGTGGACTTTAGGAATACTAGTTTATGAGATGCTATTTGGCTGCACTCCATTCAAAGCAGATAATTCAAATGAAACCTTTTCTAACATATTAACCATGGATGTTAAATTTCCACACGATAAAGACGTTTCAAAACAGTGTAAAGATTTGATTAAAAAGTTACTAAAAAAAAACGAATCCAAAAGACTCGGCTCCAAGTTAGGTGCCACAGACATTAAAAGGCATCCCTTTTTCAAGAGAGTTCAATGGTCGTTCTTAAGAAATCAAGATCCTCCTTTGATTCCTGCACTAAATGATAATGGCTGCGAACTTCCTCTTATATTAACTTCAAATGATAATTCCAAGAATAATATAGTGAGTAAACAGGAAACCCAAATGTTTTGTGAAAATGTTGCGAATGATGACGATATTGAAGAAACTGATCCATTCCATGATTTCAATTCCATGAGTTTAACCAAGAAAGATGGTAGCATCTTGACTTATTCGGAGGGTCATACCTATGGCAAAGTTCTATACAAAGCAAATTGTGCAAGATCAAGAAATAATAGTAGCTCCCATAAAAATTTCTTCAAAGACATGATGCCGGGAGCCGTAAAATGATATGTAGAGAAAAAAATCTCTACTACTGGAATATCGTATGATCTTTTTGTCGATTCTTATGATAAAATGTAACAAAGTATTGAAAAGTAAACAAACAAAAAAACCAATAAACAAAAACAGACAAAGAAAACCAATCATCGATAAAAGAATAAAAATGACTTTTTTTATTCTCTAGTACTAATGCATACGTAAATACATATCACCCTTCATCAGTGAATATTCAGCGATAGCAAGCTAGAAAGTTTTTCTGTAGCAGTCATGCCATCGTTCCCCAAAATATTCTTTAAACGACTGAATAATTTAAGCTCTTCTCCATTGACAGCTTCTTTTTGCAATTCTTTAGAGACGTCGAATGCCCGATTTATGATATCTTTATCCAGGCGCGCCAATTTGGCTACATTCATCCCATAACTATTATAAGTTAATCCCTTCTTCAATTTATATAAAAAAATCACGCTCATCCAATTTTCACCAGGCTTTTGTTCTTCCACATAATCCATATGATAGTTCCTTATCAACGAAGACTTGATTTCTCCTAACATGGGAAAATGAGTGGTGAATAATATCAAAGGGCAATGATTCAGTTCAGCAAAATATTTTATTAACGCATAGGATATTGCTATACCATCATGTGTTCCGGTACCTCTTCCAACTTCATCTAATAACAGTAGAGATCGTCTATTGCAGTTTTTTATAACGTGCAAAATGTCTAACATTTCAACCTTGAATGTAGAATCACCATTCAAAATATCATCATGTGCACCAATTCTGGTTAACACGTTATCAAATATGCTTAGTCTTACTTCTTCCGCAGGAACAAATGAACCGACTTGTGCCATTATAATTAGCAAGGCCACCTGTCTAATATAGGATGATTTACCACCCATATTTGGCCCCGTTATGATATTAATTTTACCGTCCTCTTGGGACATCATGACATCATTTGCCACATAATTAACATCTAATGACTCGATAATTGGATTCCTTGCATTTTTCGCAAAAATAGCTTGTTGATCCTCCACAAAAGTTGGTCTGACGTAATTTACGTTACACGATGTGGCTGCTAATGACAAAATACAATCATATTGTCCCAAGCTTAGTATAATCCTACGAAGCTCTGCATACTCTGAGGTGATTTTGTTCAGGAATTCTTTATATTGCACCTCAGATTCACGCATCAACAAGTCCTTATAGTACTGCAGCTGTTGAGTTAATTTTTGTGTTCTTGGAGTAGAAAATCTACTAACCATCTTAGTGTTATTGACCTTTATCCAATCATCAGGCAGATTTTTAATTTGGGAATTTTTCACTTCGATTAAGTAGTCCACTTCATCCCTGAAGTTCAAATAAGGACGTTTGAGATATTTTCTTATTTCTACTAGTTCATCCTTCAATTGCGATCGTACAGATTCAGTATCCCTTTGAATTTGTATGATACCTTCTGAGTGATCATAGTTGTTTAAATTGAAGAAGTCCATAATCTGCTTCTCCGGATTTTTTTCCATTACTGCAGAAGCATTGATCATTGTTAGGAAACGGGGCAATTGAGTAGTAGAAAGTAGTTCATCCAATCCACTAAACAACCTGAAGAGTAAAGATGACTTTTTGAATATTCTTCCATCGGATGATTTGACTTGTGCTAACAAATACGATTGATGTACCTTAAAGTGATCGACGAATGAAGTTATTTGCTTTAGATAAAAATAAACCTCTTTTCTGGAAGTGGTACCGTACATTATACGGTTTAAAGTCCTTAATAAATCAGGTGTATGATTTAACATTTGATTCAGTGATTCAAAAAAAATGTTATTATTGATTTCGGATGTGATACATTCAATGGCATCAAGTCGTTCTTCAATTTGACCTATATCAATCAAAGGTTTTAGAACCCATTGTCTCAACAACCTGAACCCGAATGACGTCCTTGTATGATCCATTAACCAAAACAAGGAACCTTTGCCACCATCATGAGTAAAAATATCCAGGCTCTGCAAAGTATTTGGACCTAATAACATATGAATCTTTGATGCAAAAGCTGAATAAATGGAAGGAATCAACATCACCTGTTCATTGTTATATTCAACCATATGCGAATACAGTTTGGAAACAAGAAGTATGAGGGATGGAGAGAGTTTTACTTCTTCGTTCATGACCTTTATTGAGTGTACCACATTCTCTTCCAAATCTGGTGTATCCTTGCCGATTAAAGTGCATGAGATGTCCCTAAATAGCTTCGATACGTGAGGTGGCAGATCATCTCTATTTACTAATACTTCTACGGGCTGTAAATACTTAATTCGTCCTTGTAGTTTTTCATCTGCATGATTAGGTTCTTCGAATTCATCGTATACAACTTCTCCGTTATTCAAATTAACAGAAACCAAAGAATATTTGGCCGTCTTTTCTTGATATATTTCACGGGATAGAGCCCATATACTGTTAGTATCACCTAGAATACGCTTACCTCTAAGAACAAAATTGGAATTAACACCAAATGTAGCCTTGGTAAAAACGTTAGAAATTTTTCTCTCAAAAACACTAGACTTGTTAGCACCCGGATCGTGCTTCTTGATGGCACTTGTTTCAGATTGTTCCACCACGGCCACTTTTAGGTTATGATGTACAAGCCTCTCCAAGTGAACATTTAATCTAACATCTGGGAAAGAGCAATATGCAAACTGCCTATGGCTAGAATCCTGAGGGTTCGACTCATCGATAGACAATTTACCGGGTACTAACTTGATATGTAATATCCTGCTAACGGCCACTGCATCCTCCGCAAAACATTTATACTTATAGCCAACTCTAATGACAAGTACTTTGTCCATATGATGCACTTTTAATTCCTTCACCTGTGCATCCAAGGGTGTGAGCTTTAGTGTGCCTTTCGTTTTTGTTCTTTTCTTCACAGGAATCTCTACATCATTATCGTAGTTTTCCTCGGATAGAGCATCATCATCTGCTCGTCTTTTCATAATTTTGTTCAGTTTACCGGTAAATTCCTTAGATTCAAATGACGCCAGAGTGCCATTTGTCTCCTTGTTATTTTGCCATTTTTTGAAGGATAAGCCACCATCAACCACTGTGCTTACAGCAGAAGACTTATCCTCAGGAATATTCTCTTCATCACTGTCGAGACAGATGGATTCACTGCCAGCATCATTTTCAGTCGTTATTTCTTGCCCCAGGTTCCGTAACGGCTCTGCTGGGCTTACTTTCTTGAAAAACCGGCTTATTGTGGGCTGTCCTGCCATTTATATCCTCAGAGTCCAAGAAAAATGGCTTATTCATACCATAATTGATCGTTAATTCCCTTATTAAGATGTACTTGGTGCTATTATCATTTCAATTATTCATTAGTGGAAATTCACGTGATCGTGGTCCGCCGTCGAGAGCGACAGATACACGAAAATTTTTCTTTTTTTCGGTGGCAACAAAGCTCAAACCATAGAATTCGAATAAGATAAACAGGGGCAAAACAGCAGGTCGGGATTAGTTGGTTGATAAGAAAGAACCAGTTGAAAAACATTACACAGGGACAATTGGTTACATGCTATCGGCTGCATACAGTGACTCAAACACAGCATCTAATTTTCACAAAACTAAGGAAAACCAGGCCGCTCAAATCCTCATTGCACAAATTAGTTTACTATTCACGACTCTCAAAAAGACCAATTTTGAATCCGTGGAAAGAGAAATCAGACATATCTTAGACAGATCGCCCATAGATATTTACATAAAAGTTTGGGAACGATTATTAACTTTAAGCTCTCGGGACCTTTTACAAGCGGAAAACTTCTCACCTCAAGACAATTTACTGCATAGATTATTATTGGAATTTGCCAAGGATCTACCAAAGAAAAGCACAGAATATATCGAGCTTTTGAAACAACAAACTTTTGAAGATCAAGGGTTTCAAAAACAAACAGGACTCACATTATCGCGTTTCATTGATTTATTTGATAAGTCTACTCATAAGGACATTATACAATCACTTGACCATTCCTCTCAGATCAAAAATTTAAAGACGATCAAAATGAACCATACTAATTATTTAAGAAACTTCTTCTTACAAACAACACCAGAAACATTGGAGTCTAATTTACGCGACTTGTTGCACTCCTTGGAAGGTGAGAGCCTAAATGATTTGTTGGCTCTTTTACTATCGGAGATTCTTTCACCAGGATCTCAGAATTTACAGAATAACCCCACCCAGAGTTGGTTGACACCTCCAATAATCGTAGACGCCACTAAATGTGGTGAAGTCATAGCAAGGTCCATCGATTCTGTGCAATCGAACCAAATAAATTGGAATCGGGTATTCAACCTAATGTCGACAAAATATTTTTTAAGTACTCCAATGATGCCTACTACATCTTCTTTAAGTTGTTTATTTGCTGCATTACATGATGGTCCAGTCATCGATGAATTTTTCAACTGTGATTGGAAAGTTATTTTCAAATTAGATTTAGCCGTACAATTACACAATTGGTCGGTACAAAACGGATGCTTTGATCTATTAAGCGCAGAGGGCACTAGAAAGGTTTCTGATACAATTCCAAACACAAAACAGTCTTTACTCTATTTATTATCTATTGCATCATTGGATCTAGAACTGTTTTTACAAAGAGAGGAATTATCCGATAGCCCTATGTTAGCTTTTTTTCAAGAATGCTTTTTTGAAGATTTCAATCACGCTCCCGAATACCTTGTTTTGGCATTAAACAAAGAAATAAAGCGCTTTGTTCTATTGATAGAAAACAAGGCAATAATAGATGAGATTTTAATTACTCTATTGGTCCAAGTTCATAATAAATCACCTTCATCCTTTAAGGACGTTATCTCCACGATAACTGACGACTCTAAAATTGTGGACGCAGCCAAAATTATAGTGAATTCTGATGACGTTCCTATTGCAAACTTCCTAAAATCACTACTAGACAATGGAAAATTGGACTCAGTTATCAACAAGCTTTCATTTAACGAAGCTTTTAAAATCTTACCATGTGCAAGACAGATTGGTTGGGAAGGGTTTGAAGCTTTTTTGAAAACAAAAGTTTTACCTTCCAATATCGATGTGGTGCTGGAATCATTAGAAGCTCAGACAAAAATGACTGACGCAAACACACCATTCAGGTCCTTAAAAACATTTGATTTATATGCCTTACATTCATTAATCAACATATTGAACAAATATCCGTTAGATGCATTCCAGTCCCAAAGATTCGAATCTCTGGAATTTTCTCTACTGATTGCATTCCCTAGATTAATAAATTTTGGTTTCGACCATGACGAAGCCATTTTGGCCAATGGCGATATCACGGGAATCAACAGTGATATTGAAAAGGAGATGCAAAACTACCTACAAAAAATGTATAGTGGTGAATTAGCCATTAAGGATGTTATTGAATTACTAAGAAGATTAAGAGATAGCGACTTACCAAGAGACCAAGAAGTCTTTACGTGTATTACGCATGCTGTGATCGCAGAATCAAGCTTCTTCCAAGATTATCCACTAGATGCGTTAGCCACTACCTCTGTTCTATTCGGATCCATGATTCTTTTCCAATTACTTCGTGGATTTGTGTTGGACGTCGCATTTAGGATAATCATGAGATTTGCCAAGGAGCCTCCAGAATCCAAAATGTTTAAGTTTGCTGTACAGGCGATTTATGCATTTAGAATACGTTTGACCGAGTATCCACAATACTGTAAGGATTTGCTAAGAGAAGTTCCGGCTTTGAACTCACAAGCTCAGGTTTACCAATCTATCGTCGAAGCTGCCACTTTAGCAAATGCTCCAAAGGAAAAGCCAAGACCCGTTCAGGAATTGATTCCGTTAAAGCATTTTGTTGTAGACGAAGTTTCATGTCCAATCAATCAAGAGGGTGCTCCAAAGGATGTTGTAGAAAAGGTCCTTTTCGTTCTCAATAATGTCACGTTAGCTAATTTGAATAACAAGGTCGATGACTTAAAGAAAAGTTTGACCCCCAATTATTTTTCTTGGTTTGCCACTTATCTAGTTAATCAAAGAGCCAAAACTGAGCCTAATTATCATGAGCTTTATAGCAAAGTCATCGTCACCATCGGATCTGGGTTACTACACCAGTTCATGATCAATGTTACTTTAAGGCAACTATTTATTCTCTTGTCTGCAAAAGACGGCCAAGCCATCGATAAAAAGCACTTAAAGAATCTGGCGTCATGGTTGGGGTATATCACATTAGCCTTAAACAAGCCAATTAAACATAAGAACATTGCATTTAGGGAAATGTTACTTGACGCTTACAGAGAAAAAAGATTAGAAATAGTTGTCCCATTTGTCACAAAAGTTTTACAAGGGGCTTCAGAATCAAAGATATTCAAACCACCAAACCCATGGACTGTCGGTATTTTGAAGTTGTTAGTTGAACTGAATGAAAAAGCAAACTGGAAATTAAGTTTGACTTTTGAAGTCGAAGTTTTACTCAAATCATTCAACTTAACTACAAAGTCTTTTAAACCCTCACATCTCATCGATGCTCCAGAGAATATTGAAACCTTATCAGGGGCTCTAGGTTCGATCAGTTTAGAGCAACAACAGACAGAACAACAAAGACAAATTGTATTAATGCAACAACACCAACAGCAAATGCTACTATATCAACAAAGACAGCAGCAACAACAGCAGCAACAACAACAGCAGCAACAACAGCAGCAACAACAACAGCAGCAGCAACAACAACAACAACAACAACAGCAACAACAACAGCAACAACAACAACAACAACAACATCATCATATGGGTGCAAATGTTATCGCTGATCAACAAGCAGCCTTTGGTGGCGAAGGTACAATATCACATGATAATCCTTTCAATAACTTACTTGGCTCCACTATCTTCGTTACACATCCCGACTTAAAGAGGGTATTTCAAATGGCTTTGGCTAAATCGGTTCGTGAAATTTTGTTGGAAGTAGTAGAAAAATCATCAGGCATTGCTGTTGTTACGACAACAAAAATAATTCTGAAAGATTTTGCTACTGAAGTTGATGAATCAAAGTTAAAGACTGCTGCTATCATAATGGTAAGACATTTGGCCCAAAGTTTAGCCCGTGCTACTTCTATTGAGCCGCTAAGAGAAGGTATTCGTTCTACCATGCAATCACTTGCACCAAATTTAATGTCTCTTTCATCTTCTCCTGCAGAAGAGCTTGATACCGCTATAAATGAAAATATTGGTATTGCTTTAATTTTAATCGAAAAGGCATCTATGGACAAGTCTACACAAGATTTGGCAGATCAATTAATGCAAGCAATTGCTATTCGTCGTTATCACAAGGAAAGAAGAGCCGATCAACCATTCATAACTCAAAACACTAACCCATATTCATTATCTCTGCCAGAACCACTTGGCCTCAAGAACGTCGGTGTTTCTCCTCAACAGTTTAGAGTGTATGAAGAATTCGGTAAAAACATACCAAACTTAGATGTTATTCCATTTGCAGGTTTACCAGCTCACGCTCCTCCAACAATGAATCAAAATATAGGCTTACCACAACCACAACAACAACAAACGCAGATGCCTGCTCAACTCTTAACTCCCGAACAAATGAGAGCTCAACAGCAACAGCAGCAGCAACAGCAGCAGCAACAGCAGCAGCAGCAGCAACAGCAGCAACAGCAGCAGCAACAGCAGCAGCAGCAGCAACAGCAGCAACAACAGCAGCAACAACAGCAGCAGCAGCAGTTACAGAAGAACCGTTTGAATCAACCATCCCAACCAGCTCAACCACCAGCTGTAAATGTCCAAAATCCTCAAGCTAATGTTGCTGCAGTACAATCAGATCTGGAACAGAACCAACGTGTTCTTGTTCACCTCATGGACATTCTAGTTTCTCAAATCAAAGAGAATGCTGCGAAGAATAACTTGGCTGAATTAGGCGATCAAAATCAAATTAAAACAATTATTTTCCAGATTTTGACGTTTATTGCAAAGAGCGCACAAAAGGATCAACTAGCATTAAAAGTCTCACAAGCTGTCGTTAACAGTCTTTTTGCTACCAGTGAAAGTTCTCTCTGCAGGGAAGTCTTATCCTTACTCTTAGAAAAATTATGCTCTTTGTCCCTCGTTGCCAGAAAAGACGTCGTTTGGTGGTTAGTTTACGCTCTGGACAGCAGAAAGTTTAACGTTCCAGTTATCAGATCGTTACTAGAAGTTAATTTGATTGATGCCACGGAATTAGACAATGTTTTAGTGACTGCAATGAAGAACAGTATGGAAAACTCCACTGATTTTGCTATGCAATTGATCCAAGACTCGGTCTTGTCGGAAGATCCGATCCTGATGAGGATGGATTTCATCAAAACCTTAGAGCATTTAGGTTCCTTGCAAGATGAAAATGTTAAAAAGTTTATTAGAGATTTTGAAGATACTAAAATAATGCCAGTGAAGAAAGGTACCAAAACTACGAGAACTGAGAAATTCTATTTGGTCTTTACAGAATGGGTTAAATTGCTTCAAAGAGTTGAAAGTAATGACGTAATCACCGCTGTTTTTATTAAACAACTAGTAGAGAAGGGCGTAATCAGCGATACCGATAATTTGATCACATTCGTCAAAAGCTCTCTTGAACTATCGGTTTCTTCATTCAAAGAGAGTGATCCAACTGATGAGGTTTTCATAGCTATCGACGCATTAGGAAAGTTAATTGTGAAACTGTTAGTCTTACAAGACTTCAAAGACGGTACAAGAAAAGACTACATCAACACAATCTTTTCAGTAATCTTGTTGGTGTTTGCCAAGGATCATAGCCAAAAAGATACCACATTCAATGAAAGACCATACTTCAGGCTGTTTTCAAATATACTATACGAATGGGCTACCATTAGAACACACAACTTTGTAAAGATACTTGATACAACAACCAGAGAAGAACTAATTGAATTTGATTCTATGTTTTATAACACCTTTTCAGGGTATTTACACTCATTGCAACCATTCGCCTTTCCTGGCTTCTCATTTGCATGGGTAACGTTACTATCCCACAGAATGTTATTACCAGTTATGTTAAGATTGCCTAAGAAAATGGGCTGGGAAAAGCTAATGCTTTTGATAATCGACTTATTCAAATTTTTGGACCAATACACTAGTAAACATGCAGTTTCTGATGCTATTTCCGTTGTATACAAGGGAACCCTTCGTGTTATCCTAGGTATTTCCAATGACGTACCATCGTTTTTAATTGAAAACCACTATGAGTTGATGAACAATTTGCCTCCAACGTACTTCCAATTGAAAAATGTTATTCTTTCAGCTATTCCTAAACATATGACTGTCCCAAACCCATATGATGTGAATCTTTCTATGGACAATATTCCGTCATGCAAAGAATTGCCTGAAGTTTTTTTTGACCCTGTAGTTGATTTGCATTCTTTAAAGAAACCAGTCGACAATTACTTACGTATTCCGTCCAATTCATTATTAAAAACCATTTCAAATTCAATCTACAGAGATACATATGATATGAAAAAGGGCGTTGGCTACGACTTTTTATCTGTTGATAGTAAATTAATCCGCGCTATTGTGTTGCATGTAGGTATTGAAGCAGGGATAGAATATGAAAGGACATCTTCAAACGCGGTATTCAATACGAAATCCTCCTACTATACTCTATTGTTTAACCTGATCCAAAACGGTACCATCGAACTAAAATACCAAATCTTACTAGTCATTGTCGAGCAGTTGAGATATCCAAACATTCACACTTATTGGTTTAGCTTTGTATTAATGAATATGTTCAAAAGTGAAGAATGGGATGACCAGAAGCTTGAAGTTCAAGAAATTATCTTGAGACACTTTCTGAAAAGAATAATTGTCAACAAGCCTCACACATGGGGAATTTCCGTCTTCTTCACCCAGTTGATCAACAACGATGACTTAAACCTTTTAGATCTGCCCTTTGTACAGAATGTTCCTGAAATAGAACTAATTTTACAACAATTAGTCAAATATTCAAAAAAATACACGAACTGCGAACAAAATAATGAATCTCTTACTCTTGCTGGGAAACAGACTCCCTTGCAATCCAACGCATAAAAAAACAAAAAAACAACTGCATTTACCTATACATAATACTAATGATTTAAATAAATGATGCCTGTATAATACTATATCTTGGAAATAGATATTATTTGTAAAGATTAAACACTTTCTCTTTTATTTACTGCTGTTATCACCCTTCTGTGTTGATACTCAACTATAAACACTATCCGTTACCCGTATATGGAAAACGATAATAACAATAAGCATCCAGAATTACATCAAAGAAGAATAATATTTCCAACATAGATGTGGTGCCGCTTTAACACATTTAAGTAGTTAAGTCCCTGGAATCTTAAAGAAAGAGTTTGTATATGGTATCATTAATTAAAGGAGCTAAGATTCCGCTGACAAAGGAGAGACCAACGTCCAAAAAACCTCCAAACACAGCATTTAGGCAGCAAAGACTTAAGGCATGGCAACCGATACTGACTCCTCAGAGTGTGCTCCCACTATTGATCCTTGTTGCTTGTATCTTTACTCCTATTGGTATTGGGTTAATTGTGAGCGCTACTAAGGTACAAGATTTGACAATTAACTATAGTCACTGTGATACAAAAGCTTCTATAAATGCGTTTACTGATGTACCAAAGAAATACACTAAATACCATTTCAAAAATAAAGTTGAAAGTAAACCGCAATGGAAATTAGCTGAAGACGAGAGCGGCGAAAAGACATGCGAGCTTCAATTTGAGGTTCCGAACGATATTAAGAAGCCTATTTTCATATATTACAAGTTAACCAATTTTTATCAAAACCATCGTAGGTATGTTCAATCATTTGATACTAAACAGATATTAGGGGAGTCTATTAAGCTAGATGATTTGGACACGAATTGTAGTCCCTTAAGGAGTATTGACAAAAAGATAGTATATCCATGCGGGTTGATTGCAAACTCCATGTTCAATGACACATTCTCTCAAAAACTAAGTGGAGTGAACAATACCGGAGATTTTGGTTTGACCAATAAGGATATATCATGGAGCATAGATCGCCACCGGTTCAAGACTACCAAATACAATGCTAGCGATATTGTTCCACCACCAAACTGGATGAAGAAGTATCCCGACGGGTATACTGATGACAATATTCCGGATATCCACACTTGGGAAGAATTTCAAGTATGGATGAGGACTGCAGCTTTCCCAAAATTCTACAAGTTGGCATTGAAGAACGAATCTACTACCTTGCCGAATGGTACATACCAAATGAACATCGAACTGAATTATCCTATTTCATTGTTTGGCGGAAGTAAGTCGTTTGTTTTGACTACAAACGGTGCTATTGGTGGCAGAAACATGTCACTCGGAGTGCTGTATTTGATTGTTGCAGGTCTTTGCGCTATATTTGGTATCGTATTTTTGGTTAAATTAATTTTCCAACCGAGAACGATGGGTGATCATGCATATTTAAATTTCGATGAAGAAGAAAATGAAAATTACGAAAATACTCACGAAGAAAACTCCACTTTAAGAGAAATTATATAGTAGGAGGTAAATTGACCTTTTTTTTTTCCGATGTCTATATACATTTGTTTATAAACAAACATAATCCTGTTGTTTTTTGTTGTCTTTTCACTGAACGACAATAAAAAACAAATACAAAGCATGCTTTTCACGTCTAAAGGATCCATACAATAAAAATGCGCTCACTACCTGAGTAGGTAGTAAAGGCTTACTGAAAGAAAACGAAGTATCATGCAATCGTTTATGGATATATGTACAAATAAACTATGTAAAAATATGTTCCCTATAAAAATGATGTTCTTCTGGGACGTTTTCTTTTTCCCACAAATCTCGTTGAGACTTGAACCAGTCTGGCAATTCAGAATCACTAGGTATCCTTATTTTGACACTGTCTTTCCCTCTTGCTTTATAATAACCATAATCCCCGTTTTCCTTTTTATTGAATGCTAATCTATATCTATGGCCAAAAATCCCGAGATCCGAAGACGTTTTCTTCAAATCATCTGTCAAGATTCCGCTAATCTGCGATACTTTATTATTTTTCACCTTGGTTTCTATCTGATTTATTAACGTCAGAAGCCGCTGAGGCACTTCAGGTTCCTTGCAGAGGTCATCTTCATTGACTTTAATTAGTTTACCTGAATTGGCCTTGTACTCTATTGAGTGTGTTTTATTATTGTTTTCAAGGGACAGCCTTTCAGTGTTTTTGCTGGCGGTGGTGGTCTTGTTACACTTTTCCTGCTCTATATTAATACTAATTATTTCTAAAAAAGTTTCCGCGAAATAATTTCTATTTTTACCTGAAAATAGCCTGTATTCATTTATTATTGATGCGATATTCCATTTCTGAATTTTTCGAAGTATCCCTATAACCAATGCAGTCTTGTCCACCAGTAAAACGCTGTAATTATCAATATTTAATAATGTTTTGAACGTTCTTTTTAAGCATGTGCTCTTGATTAACATTAAGTCATCATTGTCTGACAAATGATACGACACTTCGTCTCGAATCATAGGATCTGTTCTAGAATTTTGGAATGCTCTTGAATTTTCTGTCTTCTTTTTATCCAGTAGTGACTGATTACTATCGTTGTTTGGATACAAATTCTCATTGGGTGCTGGAGAGCTTTTTACCGGAACTGCTGCTGCTGAGAAATCGGACATTCTCAAAACGATCCATTTGATAGATGACCTCGTGAAGAAATCCTTGAAGAATTTAGATGGCTCCTGGCCTCCAATGAATATAACAGTCTTTAAATTTAGAGTTTCCAAAAAGGATAAATTTAACGTTTCCACTTTAGAGCACCTATATATTCCCTCTTCGGCTATACCAAAGTTAGCAGGGGGCACTAACATGTTGAACCTAGCTTGTAAAAGAGCACTAGTGTGATGGGGCCGTGCTGGCTTACGATCAAGAGTCTCTGGCTTTTGGCTACTCTTTACTTCATGTACCTTTTTCTGCATATTCTCAAAGGATTTCAATTGAAAAGAGATATCTCGCATGTTATTACCCGGATGTTTTCAAATTGGGGTATAAGGTTCTCGCTCCGTCTTATTTAGGAAAAGTGAATATGCATGTCAGACATATATGGCGATCACTGCCGTTCCATTCAGTGCGAAGAAGCTTGAATACAAATGTACAAGCTAGATAACTAATGGGGTAGAGGCAAAACGAATTGACGTTTAGTTTTACACAAGTAAATGATTTTTGCCCTAAATTTTATAGGTATTTGATTTATGAATGTTCAACAGTAGAAGGTTTACAGCTGTTATAAGTTTTGTGGCTTATTTAGGAATTTTTTTGCAGCTGGACCTCATATTTTACACCGTCAAACCACGCCATTGGTCGACTATTGACTAATCTGCAATACAATTGCGATAGATAACGCAAAGCACCACTCGTGCAAATAGAAATCGAAGCTTTGTGCCAAGAGGGAATTTTTATTTCATCAATTCTCCTCACAATTCAACCAAAATCATAGCAATACTTGCGTTTAGGTCTCAGGTGTCCTCGTGTCTCTCATCTTTGCCCTCGTCTTGTTATATGGCCTATATTATGAATTTATCATAGAGCTGTTAAAGGAATATTTCTGCTCCTCTTTGAAACATTCGAACCAGCATTCCGCAAGTAACGCATCTTCTGGAAATACCTATAATCTCAAAAAGGCGTTCCCAATCCTAGTATAGCACGATATATGAGAAGGGAAAGTGCTTCTTTTCCGCATTACAAATTTGTTTTTCCTTCGAGAATTAGATCAAAAAGTGGAACAAATACATATTTTCACCTTCATGCAGATATTTTCTTTGCCTATATATTGAATGAAGACGATACTGCTTATATTGGAACACTACACCCTTTAACGAGCCATCAGTACTCCGTATTTGCTAATTGCACAAAAGTAATGTATAAAGAAACATCCATACTCTGTATCTTCTTAGAACATTCATATAAAGTACCATCATGTCAGTTTGTAGGTCTTCCGCTCACCAGATACTTTGAGCTGGTTAGAAATATAAAACCTTCTTGAAAATTAAAGAAACTTCTACCGCTTCCAAAACTGCCACCTTTAAATACAGTAACACCTTTTTAAATTATTCTATTACTAGAGCAAACGGTGTCTTGATTATGCGGATATCATTTCCAAAGCCCGATACACAAGACTCTCACTTATACTTTTAACACCATATAACAGGGGAATAACATTATCTCCATTGCCTCCAGATCCACATCTTTTTTGTTCGACTTCAACAATGGCTCGGATGTGTTCCTGATCCGTGTTTCTCTTTCTTCTAGTGCAGGAGTAGGTTCAGCGCTGGTCTCATCAAAGCCCTCCACCAAAGCTAATGAATTATGTGAAACAAGGGTGCCCATTTCCACCACCACTACTATCTCTTTTCGACTATATTACAAAAATACTTCCTAAACTAATCAAGTTGTTGTAGACCAAGAGAAGATCATCTAATAAAGTGCTATTCAAAGGGACCTCAGGTATACTGTATCGGATAAATGGTATGGTATGTCTCACTTTTCGAATTTTCAAATCAAAAATTGCCAACAATTGTTTCACTTTGTTGAAATCTCAATAGAAGATATTATGTCCCAAGGGCTAGGGGCGTACTTCTATAATTCGGAAAGAAATAGAGCTCTTCTTGCAGACTCTCCGAGGATACCGATCTTTTCTGACAGCAGGTTTCTGATATCTTCCTATATACGTCAAGCCCCCAGCCCCAGTTTTCTTAGGGATTTATCAACGCTCAACAGTGCGTGGAATTTGTGCAAACCATTCTCTATATACATACGCTACTTATATTTTTCAAGAGCACTTTGTGGTCGTTTGTTTCTTTCTACTATTTCGCGATAGTACTATAGTATATCGTGTAGTATCTGAGCTGCGTACATTTCTTGCCTTGCCGTTTCTGCTGCCATACAGCCCAACCACGCCAGCAAATTTAGGGGAAATTTTCAGCTTATCTCCTTTTTTGGATATATTTGTGGTTTGTTGATTATTGTTGTTGTTGTTGTTGTTGTTGTTTATTGATTGTTGTTTATTGATTGTTGTTTATTTGTTTGATCTTTTTTCATCTCCGCTTCGGACAAAAAAAGCGAGCAGTCCAGGACATAACGTAAACACAGAACAATAAAGTGTAGACAAATTCAAGTTCAATGTTGGTGCTAAAGATACCATAAAATCGGATATACCGTGTAGATTATTCCACATTTATGCGTGTACTGAGTCTGTTTATACTCAAATGGACAATTAGTGCCCGAAAAGTCTAAATTCGGATAAGTTTTACAAATGCACTCGATAAAAAAAGCTACATACATTACCCATTCTTAAGTAGAAGAATAGGTTTGCACTCTTGACAGCCAACTGACATAAAATGTACATACGATTGAAATTCAATTCTAAAATTAATAAGATAGTACTGCCCCTAAGAAGCTCATAATTAAATGAGTATTGGTAGGTTTAAGTCGCCAATATAATTATTTTGTAGAATGAAACGAAAATTAAATACGGACCAGTCATGTAAGACGTATTCAGGGGGAATGGGATGTCGATAAATTCCTTTATTCTATTCAAGTATATGGGCCCTATCTCAGATTATTGATCAATGAGATATATCATGAGTTCGCAATTACCTAATTAGTTGTATGCACACACAACATCCTTTATTGAGTATTCTACATGTTTGAAAAATACATGTGAAAAATTACATTTAAGAAAAATTTAGGACATCAGGCTTTGAAATAGCCACAAGATATTGTTTCAGGTCGATCGAGGTTTGAAAACACGTTTGGCCTTGAAAAAACTAAATGATCAAAACATCGATTGATGGAAAAGTCGCAGTCAGACAACTGAATAATTGCCAATGAAAAAATACATTGAATCATGTAGTTGTATATGAAGATAGTGCCACATTATTTTTAAGCTCCCAGATACATTATGTTAACCTTCTATTTTATATACTTGATGTGAAATAATACTACAGTACTCCCAAAGTGTCGTTTTGTATAAACTTTGTTACAAAGTATAATACTCCAAACAGTTTTCTTTATTGTTTCATATGTGAAAAAACCTAGCACGTATACACAATATTTAAACAGAAAGTATTGGTAATCTAGAATGTCGAGACGTATCATACTTACAGTCCCTCAATTTGAATAATCTAGAAGCGATTCTACAGCGATTTGCTAATTGAACGGCCTTTATGAAACTAACAAGCCTCATGAAGAATTGGTTGTAGAATAGATCATACTTTCACCATACACTGATAATGTCATTACGATTTTCCTGAATTAGGTCAAGTAAAGTATCAGTAATATAATTATTCCAATATTTACATTAAAATACGGTGATAAATAGATACGTATTTTAATTTTCAATGTTTCTCTAAAGCTTCAATATCCAACATATATTTTTAATTCTCTGAGGCATCCTATTAGCGTTTTATTTTTGTTGTCTGCCATGATTGAATACTAACATAATTAAATATTGCTAAATGTGCGCAAAAAAATAAAACCCATATACCGCGCTCGAAATGTAAACAAAAAGTTTTCTTTCCATTCTCTCTAAAATATCAAACTGTACGAGTTTACCCTTCGGATAGGCGCCTACTTGAAGTACACACTCCCAATCTAAATTAGTATATGCTCTGCAGGCATAAAATATTAGAAATTACTTACTCTTTTGAGATGGGATATCTGATTAGTGATAACTTTTGTAACTGTTGGTCTTAATAATTCACATCGACCATTTATTATGCTTTGAAAAAAGAATACTCTTGGAAAACATGCTCTCTGTTATGCTAGGAAAAAATGTAAACAAAAGGTTACAAATTGGTCGTCTTGTTCAAGAAGGTAGGCCAGGACATTATCTATCAGTACAAACATCTTAGTAGTGTCTGAGGAGAGGGTTGATTGTTTATGTATTTTTGTTTATGTATATGTGTATATATATATATATATATATATTCTACACAGATATATACATATTTGTTTTTCGGGCTCATTCTTTCTTCTTTGCCAGAGGCTCACCGCTCAAGAGGTCCGCTAATTCTGGAGCGATTGTTATTGTTTTTTCTTTTCTTCTTCTATTCGAAACCCAGTTTTTGATTTGAATGCGAGATAAACTGGTATTCTTCATTAGATTCTCTAGGCCCTTGGTATCTAGATATGGGTTCTCGATGTTCTTTGCAAACCAACTTTCTAGTATTCGGACATTTTCTTTTGTAAACCGGTGTCCTCTGTAAGGTTTAGTACTTTTGTTTATCATATCTTGAGTTACCACATTAAATACCAACCCATCCGCCGATTTATTTTTCTGTGTAAGTTGATAATTACTTCTATCGTTTTCTATGCTGCGCATTTCTTTGAGTAATACAGTAATGGTAGTAGTGAGTTGAGATGTTGTTTGCAACAACTTCTTCTCCTCATCACTAATCTTACGGTTTTTGTTGGCCCTAGATAAGAATCCTAATATATCCCTTAATTCAACTTCTTCTTCTGTTGTTACACTCTCTGGTAACTTAGGTAAATTACAGCAAATAGAAAAGAGCTTTTTATTATTTATTTTTGTAGATTCGGGAAAACTCTATAAAACTGACAGCAGGAAAAGTGAAACAATACATCTCCTTGAACCAAAGAAGAGCAAGAAAGACAACATGGACGATATTTATAGTATAGCTGAGAACATAAACAAAGCTCTGTTTAAAATTTTAGGTACTGAGATTGATGAAATCAATCTCAATACTAATAATCTTTATAAAGTATGTTCAATAATTCGAAATCAAGTTTAAACAACTACTAACAACAGTTTAGTTTGTACTGGAAAGTAATTTGACAAAAGAAGACCAACGCACCCTACAAAAGAATATTTCTAACAATAGGTTAGAAATATATCACGGCATCAAGAAAGAAAAGAATCACAAAGGAAAATCTTCAATATCACCTCAAGCACGGGCATTTCTAGAACAGGTTTTCAAGAGAAAACAAAGTCTTAATTCCAAAGAAAAAGAAGAAGTAGCAAAGAAGTGTGGCATTACGCCACTCCAAGTAAGAGTCTGGGTATGTAAAATGTGAATCGACCATAAATATTCTTTATACTAACACGTTACAGTTCATAAATAAACGTATGAGATCTAAATAAATTCGTTTTCAATGATTAAAATGCATATTCGCGGTTTTCTTTTAGCTTCAGCTTTCCGCAACAGTATAATTTTATAAACCCTGGTTTTGGTTTTGTAGAGTGGTTGACGAATAATTATGCTGAAGTACGTGGTGACGGATATTGGGAAGATGTGTTTGTACATTTGGCCTTATAGAGTGTGGTCGTGGCGGAGGTTGTTTATCTTTCGAGTACTGAATGTCGTCAGTATATCTATCCTATTTACAAATCCCCATTCTCTTGCCCTTGCTTTTAATGTTTGTTTATATAATCCTATTGCTATGTGTTTATGTTTATACATCTACAATATAACATAGGCGAAAATGTGCGGTTGACTAGTATCAGAAGACATTCTCAAGATTACCAAAGTATTCAAAAGAATTTAAAAGGCTATTCCAATATGTAAATATAGAATATGTCGTCTGTTAGTGAATATTAAAAGTTACTATCGATTATACGGGAAAAATAAATCGTATCTAGTGATGTTATATTGTTATAGTACTTGTATAAACTAATTTATATTCAGTCACATTACAAACTCAATGTAACTTCGAAGTAAATTCATCAAAAACTACAGTTACAGAATTTATAAACGATAAAGTTTTTCTTTTGTGTTTAATTTAGTTAACGGTTGCTTGTATACATAGCCACTATTATTTTACTATTTTTTGAGTCATTACGTCAAAACCAATAATAATATGCAAGAAAAAAAACGATAAACAGTCATTCGTCGTGCTTTTGGAAGGAAACTGTACGCTTTGAGATATCATAAAGCCTCTACTGTTATGAGCTCAGTTGGCCTTTCCTGGGTAGGTTATGCATCATAAATTAAAATTGCTTTTCTTTTTTTTATCATGTGCACCCCAACGCTTACCGCCTTAATAACAAGCCATTATCTGTGGAATATATCGCCTCAGGTGTGGACGCGGTTAATTTCTGATTTTTAAACCATAAGTGACAGCAAATGCTTGTTGCAGTGACATTTTCATATGACTTAAAAAGCAATTTTACGGGCCACGAGCCCGTTCGGCTCTTTCGCGCGAAATTTCCAGATAGAGTTGTACGCAGACCGTTAATTTCGCCAGCTTTTTGGAGCGGGTAATCCCACTGAATATGGTCACACAAGCATCATCTGATCATTACGTATTATTTGCGGAATGCAATTGCGAGTTTCAATATGTTGTGCATACTTAATGGCTTAAATACGTGGAACAGTGTAAACACCAAAAGCCCATCATGGCTTGAAAGACAATATGCCATATACGGAATAAGTTCAACGGCGTCTACTATCTTCTTTTGGCTTCTCTTTCCAAGGTGTCGAGTAGTCATGATTTTGTAGAGGTAAGTGAGTGCAGTTCATATGAAGTACCACACATGTTTATTATCCACAATATAAAGCATGTTCAAGATTGGCAGCTGTCTTTAAAGAGAATTGCGGTTTGGTTTACTACTGTTTGAAGTCTTTTGAAAGATATGGAGATAGCTTGCAGAACGGTTTGGAAATTGTTTGCCGATGCCCGGATGGAAAATAGAAACGCTTGTGATTCTGGGGCCATTTTGTGCAAGCGTTGATCTTTGAATTGTATGGGTCTATTTTAGCCAAACTAGGGTAATGCTCTCAGGAAATGGAAAAGGCATTGCCAGCACTAGTATATCTGCTGAACGACAAGACCCAGAGAACAAAAGTTTGGTGCATTATGATATACCAATTTCTATTATTGTAGCCAGGAAGGTATATATATCATTGTGTTTCGGGTCATTACCACGCGAAACAGGCGGGTATGTATAGACCGTAAACTTTGCAATGATATTCAATAAAACCAGGAGAGAATCTCAACTTGTGCGTATGATATGTCTGAAGCTCGGTTACATTAATTTAGAGTCAAGCCATGTTGTGAGAAGCAGCGTAGGAGTATGGTATTATGTGCGTGAGGTTCACTGCGATGTAGTTTAGCGTGGATGGCACTAGCTTATGAAAATGTTTAGGAGAGGGTTACTAGTCGATGGAAACAGGGTATGGTAAAGAAAGGCAGTATTATTATAAGATCCGAGAAACATGTTTCTAATGGATATATGGGGTACATATCTTACCTTGAAAGCATATGGGCCCGTATAAATGTGATGCTGGTGTATAGCGTAGAACATGGTTTTCATTCGAAGTCTTGCCACTTTCTGAGACGCATATTACTGATAGCTTTATGGAAAACCCTACTTCTGGCTTTCCATATTAGCGGCAAGCAAATTCGCCCATTCCGGCTATGAAGGTACCGCTGCTGCAATGAAATACAATATAAAACAGCGTAATTTACCTTAACAGCGGCTGTCCCAGACACAAAGAGTAGACATTTTGAGAGTATTAATGGTCTATATCGGTGTGCCGACGGTTTAAGAGGTCCTTATAGTCACGAGTTACTGTTATTATCATCCAAGAGCAAGATGAAAAAGAGGTATTCGCACAACAGAGGAACTCAAGCTCAGATTTGTTCCTCTAGTATGTCTCAGATATCAACCATTGGCTACAAAATGCAACAAGATCCGTTTGTTCTCAATGAGGAATCATGGTGCGAGAAATACATACTCACATCGAGCCACTCTTCTTTTACTAGAGTTGGAGTTTTCGTTTTTTTTTGTCTTGTGTATCCGAGAACTATGGAGATTAGGAGCCTCCCAAATTCACCACCAAGGGGGAAGGACAAAAGTCTTGGAGAACCTCCCACATGTCATGCATTATTGACAACTTTTTTCCTTTCTTGCAACTGTTAATACGTAGCGTATGCAGCGAAAACGGACTCTGCATGCGTTGCTGCATACCTGCACTGCGTGCCTGTATTGTTAGATGCAATCTACGCTACTGCTAATTTACTTTCTCCTGCGGGGAAATCAGTGCAGACAAAAAACTTTAATAGAAACACCCTAAAAAGCCAGGTCTTTTAAAGGCCTGGCCGTTCTTAGGCCGTTGCTAGTTCCTCTCAACGGCAAAAAGCGCGTTGCTTCAAGACAAAAAAGGGATTTTCGCACTTACGGAGCGACCCTCTTTTTTTCGCAACACCCAAAAAAGAGGAGCGGCTCTTAAACATCCTCGCTCCTTTTGTGCGCGCGGTCCGTTCTGGGTCGATATTTTTCTCGGCATCTCCCGATTAGGTATAAGGTCAATAATAATTCAAAAGACGGATTGAGTAGTACATCCCCCTCAATGTCCCACTCATGTTTTTAGCTTTTTTGGGGTTGGTTATTACCTGAAATGAACGGAGATTAAATTAGTGACTACCCAATCTCATGAAGGTTATACCTCTTTAACCTCCTGTGGCTTTTGCCTCCGACGAGGTTGTACAGTATTCGGCGCGTTTTCGTACAATGCATAAGGGGTTCTGTTGCTTTTTGTCGCAAGATGTCTATAACATCCCGGTAAACAAGTGTCCCTTTGTTTACAGATTGGCACCCGTTGCCCCTCGAGAAGAAGGCCTATGCGCTTGGACTTGCATATAGTTTCCTAGAAATGCCTGTACGAAAGGTTACCGTAACATACGGATTCTCATTGCAGTTGTGTATTTACAGGTTGTGCAATTTCAAGTTGTGCATTTTTAGGAAAAAAAAACATATAAAGGGCTTCCATTTGTTCAATTCTTACAGTCAAAAAGTTCTCTTGTTTCTTATCATACACTTGTTCCCAGTAAACCATCAACAACATATCTTCGTCGTTGTTAACTGTCCGGTAAGATCTCACCTATTTCAAAGAGATGTTCAGTCGCTTAAATAAGCTTCAAACCGCTTTAGTTTTGGCTCTTTACTCCCAAAGTGCATTGGGCCAAATCTATACCAACAGCTCTTCGAGTGTCGCTCCATCCAGTTCTGTTTCCATCAGTAGTTCGATTTCTCAATCGAGCTCTTCCGGTTCTGGTTCTGGTGTTTCGAGCACTATCACTCCAACCAGTTCTGGCGCCTCTAGTACTATTACTTCCTCTTCTTCTTCTGGAACAGGTACTACTACTTCTGGTTCACTTTCTTCCAGTGACGGTACTATTTATTTACCAGCCACAACAATTTCTGCAGACGTCACACTTTCAGGTGATGTATTTGCAACAGATGCAGTCGAAATCGCCGCTGGCGGCAAATTAACCCTGCTTGATGGTGACAAATACGGATTCTCAGGTGACTTGAGAGTTTACGGTGGTCTGTTCGTAGCTAAGTCAAAGGCAACTTACTTAGGGACCAATTTTGACATCTCAGGTTCAATCTTTGACGTTACTGGTGAATTCAATGCTCAAGAACCTGCTGCTACTTCTGCCTCTGTCTACTCGTTCACACCTGGCTCTTTTGAAAACAGTGGTGACATTTCTTTATCTCTATCTGAGTCCAGTAAGGGCCAGGTTACTTTTTCTCCATACTCCAACACAGGTACTTTCGATTTCTCGAATGCTGTTCTAAATGGGGGTTCTGCTTCTGGTCTACAACGTAGAGCTGAAGCTACAGGATCCACAAACAATGGTGAAATAAACTTAGACAATGGGAGTACTTACGTTGTTGTAGAGCCTGTTTCCGGAAAGGGTACAATTAATATCATCTCCGGTAACCTTTACTTACACTACCCAGACACTTTCACTGGTCAAACTGTTGACTTCAAGGGCGAAGGTGTTCTTGCCGTTGACCCAACCGAAACCAACACTACCCCTATTCCTGTCGTTGGCTACACTGGTAAGAACCAGATTGCCATTACCGCAGACGTCACTGTCTCGTATGACAGCGCCACTGGCGTTTTGACTGCAACCAAGGGTAACGCCGACTTCTCTTTCGCTATCGGTACTGGCTTCTCCAGTTCTGGCTTCAGTGTCTCTGAAGGAACCTTCGCAGGCGCCGCTGCTTTCTACCTAAACTACGGTGGAGCCGTCGCTTCTAGTTCTGTTCCATCATCCGTTTCCTCCACATCTGGTGCTTCATCCACTGCCTCCGGCTCAGTCACTAGTTCATCCTCTGGCACAACTTCGGAGACCAGATCTGTTTACACCACGACGTTGACTTCCGGAGAAGTTACAAGCACAGTAATTGTCTCTTGTTCAGAAACAACTGACAGTAGAGGTCACATCTATACTGTTACAACAACCGTTCCATGTACTACCACTGCTACAATYACTTCTTGTGATGACAATGGATGCCACGTTGTTCCAGCCCCAACGACCACCACCGCCACAATCACTTCTTGTGACGACAATGGATGCCACGTTGTTCCAGCTCCAACCACCACCACCGCCACAATCACTTCTTGTGATGAMAACGGATGCCACGTTGTTCCAGCACCAACTGCAACCACTGCTACAATCACTACTTGTGATGACAACGGATGCCATGTTGTTCCAGCCCCAACTGCAACCACCACTTCTCCAAAATCATACACTACTTTTATTGTTACTCACTGTGAAGACAACGACTGTAGTGTTAAGACTGTCACCTCCGAGGCCCCTAAGGAAACTTCACCTACTACTGCTACTTCTGAAACTCCAGAATCTCACACTACTTACACTGTTACTAACTGTGATGATAATGGTTGTGATGTCAAGACCGTCACCTCTGCAGCTCCTAAACCAACTACCGCTACTGCTGTCGTTACCTCTGGGGCTCCTAAGGGAAACACAGTCACCACTGTCATCACTTCTGGGCCTTCTAAGGGTAATACAGTCACCACTGTCATCGCTTCTGAGGGTCCTAATGGAAATGCAGCTACGGCTGTCGTCACCTCTGGTGCTCCTAAAGTGACTTCAGCCACCGCTACTGGTTCTGAAGCATCTAGCTCAATCATCAAGTATGGTTCTTCTGCTTCTAAATCCCTCACTGGTATTGTTGTCCAATCTGAGGGTATTGCCGCTGGTTTGAAAACCAATGCTTTGAATGCTTTGGTCGGTATTTTTATTTTCGCCTTCTTATAACTGAGAGTTCAGTTTTTCCCCTTTCTTAATATACGTATATATTTGCTACACACTTTGTGTACACGTTCATGTAGTTTTAGCTTAAGCTAAAGAATACCCTACTCCTTTTTTAAATACTATTTTTTTTTAAAACATTTCTGCACGTTTATGAGGCGATGCGCCTATAGGCGGATTTGGCCCATAAAGCGAAGGAAGTGAGTGGTTCTATGGGCTAATATAGAAGTGACGCAATTTTTTGAAAATGCGCCAGAAAGCCATTTTTGAGGGCACGTTTGCGGGATTTGAGAGGAAATATTGTTTTCAAAAGCTGCTCTGGGGCACCATTTCAAAATGTTCGAATAGGCGACTACGGATGTACACTTATTCGTATGAATTGGAGTAAGTAACCTTAAAAACATTTTATATGTCTATTCGTATTCGATATGAGAAAAGAATGTAAACGAATAAACAATTTGGTGATTGTTGAAGACGAAAGATGAATTAATTGATAATTAAGGAGACGATTTATATCAGATACATCACAATACAACTCTGAATTATTTCTGAACCATTGGGTTTTATATAACCAATCAGCGTGTGTTTTATATACCTCTCTTATATAATTATGAGAAAAAACTGCTTATTCTTAACTATTACAACTTACTAAACTAACTAATTACCAACACAAAATAAGTGACCCATGACACCCGATCGGCCTGTTCTTTTTAGGTGAAGCCGCTAGAATACCCGGCTGGGGTGCGTTTCCTGGATCTGGAATTTCACCTTGGCATTAGTAGAAGGCCCTGCATATAATATATTACTGCGAAGCAGCAAAACACCCAGTATCTAAAATATGAAAAAAAAAAAAAATAACGACAACTGCAGGATTTGAACCTGCGCGGGCAGAGCCCAAAAGATTTCTAATCTTTCGCCTTAACCACTCGGCCAAGTTGCCTGCTATTATGAAATATCTAGGTTTGAATTGGCGCCAGCCCTATGATTTACACGTTTATACAAGCTACGGGAACTTTCACATTTTTATGAGTGAACGGGACGAGTTGAAGATTTAACGGGCGTGGAGAGCGCGTTGTACAGCTTCTTGCACAAGCCGAAATTGTTTTCTACCGACGCATTTTCAAGGCTTCTTTCAGCATATGATCACATCGGAAGGCGCTGCCCGAGAAAAAACGTTCAGCCGCATTTGAAGCCACGCCAGCTACGCGGTCAAATAGGTAGTAATCGTAGGAGACGCCATAAGATGAGCGAGGAGGTAGACAGTGGGTATGATGTCTGTGAGGCGGTCCTTTTGGTCTTGGAGTATAAGTGCATGGTATATCATGGCTTAGGTGTATTTATGCAGCATTCTGTGTGTATGTGATTATCAAGTGTAGAAGTATATAGATGATTAATGAAAAGTGAGAAAATGGGGTAAAATATAAAATATTTGATGCATTATTGGAGGTGTGCTAAAGCGAAATTATATTATATATATGGTAGTAATGATTTGGTGTGGTAACACGGTTCGTAAAAGAATCTGATGATATATGAAAACGATTGAGAGAAAGGATAAGAGGAGAGGTTATGACGGGTGGAGGGTTGAGTAGCACGGTAATGATATTTTAGTGTCGGTATGAGCGTGCGATTTAATATATTATGATATAATATGGGATTAGTCAGTACTGGGTATATAATATAGCATTTGTACAAGTCTTGTGGTGTTTGTATTATGATATGGCAGTGACGAATGTTAGAGTGTTGCGATGATTAGTGTGTATTATATTTAACGTCCGTGCGAGTATATGCATGTATAATAATATGAAAGTTAGGGTAGTATAGAGTATATAGGGAGTGACGGTGATATGGTATGGGGATATTATGGGCAGAGATATTCATATTCTAGTCGAGTCTGTATCAGTATGTGATGGCAATGTATAGAGAATGGTCAGGGTATTGTAGTGTGGTGGTAATAACCATTTAAATTGTATGGTGATCTTTGGGATTCCATTGTTTCTTAATGTTATAATACTATGTATATAGATTATACTAGATATTCTCCTCATGGATTTAGGAATCCACAGAAAGGAATCAATGATTTTGCATAATGTTATAAATGATTCTGTTCCTCTTTTTATATGTTGTCATTCATTGATCCTATTACAATATCAATCCTTGCGCTTCAGCTTCCATTAGTTTCGACGACACTTTGAATCTTAACTTACTGGTCTTGTAGTTTATGTCATCTTTTAACACCGTATATAATAGTAATAGATGGACAATAGTTGAATCTTGTTCCAACAGTTAGGGTACTTATTTCTAATCTACTACTATTACTTTTGATAGCAATCAGAAAAAAAGTACTCAGTTGGTCTTACTTATCCTAAACCAAATCTGCAACTAGGTTACATGACACACAAACAAGTTGGATTATAACGATATAATTTTCGGTACATCTAAAAATTGTGATGAGACATACACTATCCATTCTCCGTCATACCAATCACAAGGGTAAGGACACTGACAGCCTTCTATCCCTTTGAAAGCCAAACGGTTGTACTCAAAAGGACTTTTTTATGTCGTAGAAGAGATTTTCGTCTTGCTGGTGGATTTGCTGGTGCCCTTACTTTGAAGTATGCTTTCACATGTCTTGTATTCTTTTGTTTCCTTGCAGATAACACGGGCTACACGTTTTACCGAAAAAACGATAAAAAAAGAAAAAAAAAAGCTCTACATTGTCCAGCAAATGTATGCACATTTATGCGCGTCACTACTGCTTGGTCCCGACTGTAAGTACTAAATTTTTATTCTGTTAATAATACCTACATTAAAAATAGATATTTTTCAATATATCGATACTAGGGGACTCGTACATATATTGCTGTAARATCATCACGCGACATGCCAACTCAATACTATTTAACTCTCGYCTTAATATGGCATCTCTAATTCTACTGAAGCTTATACTATAAAACGATAAAATGAAACTTTGTGCTACTCGTCCTCTGTATTATTTTTTGGAATGATTAATCTCTTATTGGATGAAAAAATGCAAAAGATAAACCCTAATGCATAAAATCCTAGATCCATCCAAAATACATTCTTAATAGAGTCACTTAAAGTATTCGCAATGGCTGAATGAGAACCGTCAAAATTATGGAGACGATAYAAAATCATGCTATCCACAGTTTCTCCTACATATGGCTCTAGATGAGCTTGTGACACTTTGTYGTGAAGGGAAGCGGAAAAAACAGTAGTTGAAAGCACACCGCCAAGAGTTGTACCTAAMGATTTCATAAATGTGTTGAAAGCCGTTATTTCAATAAAGTCCATAGCAGCTTCTGGACGGTCTTTATTWATTTGAAGTTGCGCACTCATAAGCGATGCTTGCAAAGCAAACCCGAGAGAAAACCCTGGTAATAATAAAACACCAATTTGAGTCGAGCTCGTTGAATTATTACTCATCAGTGTCATAAGCCCCGCCCCAATTACACCAAGAAAGCCTCCAAATGTTAGGAGTGGTTTGACCAAACCAAATTTTTTTGTAATCACACCACTTGCAATTGCTGCAATAACGTTRGTGATAACAATCGGTATTAAGTGAAGACCCGCTTTCCATGCACTTGATGCAAATATGAGCTGGAAAAAYTGGACAGAATATATCATTTGTCCATTATAKCCAATGCATAACAGAAATGTTACCATATTAACTATTATGACTGCTGGAGCTGCAACTAGTCGTTTCAAAAAGAGAGGCCTATATGACATGTTATCAGGCTGAGGGTTAAATTTGTGGAAAATGAAAAAATCATATATCAGAGAAAAGATAGAAAGCAAGATACCCAARACCAGATAGACGATGACTTGGCCTGAACTCCAACTATATTTGTTACCACCAAATGTTAACCCCAAWAGGAAAAGAACCAGTCCGGYAGAGCTRAGAGCAAATCCAAAAAAGTCGAATTTGAAAATTATACCGTTCACAACTCCTTTGAAACCCATTTTCTTCTTCAACTTGCTMAAATCAAAATTTGATATCAYTTTCACAATATTCTTAGTTTGTTGAAGTATGCCACYACTGTTGACCTTATACGTAAGTAAAAACATGATGATCGCAAGACCACCAATGGGCAGGTTGATATAGAAGCACCATCTCCAGGTAACATGAGTTGTAAAGGCTCCCCCGATGATAGGACCAACAATGGCTGCGACAGCAAATGCACAGCTTAAAATGGAGATTACCAGTGGTCTAGATCTTTCATTAACCATTGTACAGCCAATAACAAAACAAAGCGTTTGAAGTCCACTCCCACCAACACCCGCAACGACTCTACCTACAATCAGCATATTCATGGAATCTGCAAGAGCTGCAACCAGAGACCCAGCTTCAAAAATAAGTATTGCCAAAACAAGACTATACTGGAATCCAATTATTGAGGCAAATCTTCCCCAAAGCAGACTCAAAATGGCATTAGGTAAACTGTACCCTGTAACAAGCCATCCAGTCTTGGAGTAGTTTCCAAATTGCTCAGCAACTACGTCAATAATAGTTCCCACTATCAAAATATCCAGTGCCGTTATGAAAAGTACTAGAGTYAACGAAGCCAAGCAGAGATATAGCGAAATCCCTGTCATGAAATTAGTACTATTTGTCTTTACAACAGGGCTTGAATCGCGCGATTCTGTTGTTGACATTTTTGAAGAGTCCTTCACTTCTACCATACCTAAGGATCTTTTGACAAAAAACGTTAGTATGTCTAGCTAGCTGTACATGGTATGAAAGTCACAGAAAAAATGAATACATAGAGAGAATAAATAAATTCGATGAAAATACAGGCCTATATATTTACTTAATTGGTGTCATCCTTTGTATACTGTCTTGAAAAAAAACTTCTAAAAGAAAATAAGATAGCGGTATCTTGAAGCCGTATGCTAAACCTGTATTTGCTGGGGTGTTATTAGGTAAGCGTACATAAAGTTGCGGCTGCTCTACAAAGCAACAGGGTGTAGTTATGCAATTACTAATGCGTAGATTTGTTAAGGCATTGTTTAAAAAAAAAATCACTCTGCAGTAACCTGGAGGGTACATTATTATTATTGTTGTTTTTTTCTTTTTATTGCTTTTCTTTTTATGCTTCTTTTTATAGACCGAAATGACGTGACACCACTTTTCACCTGCCGCTTTTTCTGTGAGCATTCAGTCACTCCACACAAACTTTATACTTCTTATTTGTATCGTACCAAAAAAGCAACTAGAATAATTCTTCTGTAGAAACTTACACACACTTTTTCAGGTGCATGCATGATAACTATTCCAATTTCACACACTCGTTATGTGCAAAGGAGATTATTTTCCGTACGGTTAACCAAAATTGAGGTCGAGGTTGAAGGACARTAAAACGTCCAAAACTTACAGTATCATGATAAAAAAAAACCTGGTTAATATTTGGATTAGCGTTTCACCCTCATGGTTAGAAGATTTGGGATGGATTCTAGATAACAGAGTATAATATATAGTAACAAAAAAACCTGTATAATAATAATGACGATAATGCATATAGTGCGTTRAAAAAATACACGATTGAGAAATGGAAACAAAATACAATAAATCGATACTAGCYACACTTTGATAGGAAWKAAAAATAGCAATGTATTACGACAAGAAAAACCTGCTGTTGATAAAATTAGTGTTGTGCCAAAAAACAGCCTCCCTGAAAGTGACACAATTTCGGTAAATTTCAATATGTCCAAGCTCAAAGAAAATGAACTTATATCTTCGCAGTTCAATAATATAATACTCTAGAATACTAATCTTAAGTGCCGCCTTCTTGTGYGGGTTTGGCTATAGTTTGGATGCGACACTTCGGTCTAAATACACGAGATATGCTACTAACTCATATGGGGAACACTCTTYATTACCAACTATTCAAGTCATAAATGCTGTCGTTAGTGTGGGATCCCAGATTATATTTTCTAGACTATCTGACTATTTCGGAAGAATAGAACTACTTCTGGTAGCAATCATTTTCTATGCAACAGGGACAATAGTTCAATCACAAGCTTACTCGGTAAGCATATATGCAGCGGGTGCAGTATTTTATCATTGTGGATACGTGGGTGTTAGATTACTCCTGAATCTTGTAATGTCTGATTTKCCACCTTGAAGTGGAGAATATTCTACCAGTATGCTCCATATTGGTCCAATATCATAATACCATGGGYTGATACAATTTAACGTGTAGCTGTGTTGGAGTGAGGCTATGTTATATATATGATAGTACTGATGTGATGTAATAGTGTGAGGGGAGAGGTTAAGATGGATAGAGGGATGAGTATCACGGTGATGGAAGGTGATGTAGTTATTGTAACGTCSGTGTGAGTATGCCGATTCAATATTTAATGTGTAGCTGTGTTAGAGTGGGGTTGTGATATATATAAGCATCCGTGTGATTATGCGATTTGATAATTATATTATAAATATGGAGAGTGGTAAGACGGTATGAAAAGAAGGAAGGCAGAATGCAGAAAGTTCTAGTAGAGTTKTAGTGATGATGTGTTGATATCTGGTRAGATACGTGCATTTTATATCATAAGATTGGTAGAGTAATGCTGTGATGGTATTGAGTAATTAGATGGCAGATGATATTTTGATATTTTGATATTTTGATATTTTGATATGATTTTATGCAAATATTCAGAGTGGTTGAGATGGTGGTAAATATTTGAAAGAGTAGTGGCCTGTCTCGATAATATGGCAAAAATGGAAGTATATTCTAGGAGAGGTATGTGGTATTGTAATATAAGGATAGGAAGACGGRAAGGGGGATAGTCACTGAGATAAATGGTTGTATAGGTAGCGGGATATGTGGTAGTTTTATATTTAGCATCCGTTGGAGTATGCGGGTGTATTATGATTAGARTGATCAAGGTAATATAGAATGAAGATAAGTGACAGGTATATGGTGTTATAATATCATGGTTATTAATGKAGAGATGTTGGTGATATTAAGAGTGGTCTATGAATAGTATTATATTGCGAGAGTGGTGGTCTATGTATTATAATATTCAATTGAGGGTATTCAAAGTGGTGGCATGGTAGTATAATATTATGGTTATTAAGGTAGCAGATGTTGATTAAGATAATGTGGCTAGGGTATACAGAGAAGAATGGCGGTTATAGTAATATAATATGTGATATTATAATATGGCAGTGAAGGTATTATATTTAGTGTCCGTAGGAGCATGTGACGGTAATATAATATATAGAGAGTGATGGTATTGTGTATTAGAATATATGAAGAGAGTGATGGAATATGGTATGTCATAGAACGAGAGGGTATTGTGATATTATTATAGGGGAGGTATGGAGAGAGATGGTATTATGTATCAGGATATGTGGTGGTATAATACATGGTATAATGATATATAAAGAGCGATGAGTGATGGTATATGATATACAGAAAGTGATGGTGTTATATATGCAATATATAGTATGGTCCGTCACGATAATTTATTTGGCGTCCGTATGATTATGTCGTATTATTATCATATAAAGAGAGTGATTGGTGACGGTAATTATATATGGTATGGGATATGATATTTTCTTGAGAYTGGTCAGGATAATGAAGTATGCTATGGGGTATTGAAAGTGATGGTATGGGAGATATGGAGAGAGATGTGTGAAGAGAGATGGTATTATGATAATATTA
>NC_030979.1:0-35668 GCF_001298625.1 Saccharomyces eubayanus
ATATACCTTCACTACACCCTATCGCCACACCCTATCACCACATATCTCGATACATAATACCATCACTCTATACATACCATAATTTATCACCCTGACCACTTCCAATAGAATATTATACCATTATCGATATATTACGATATAATAGTACCCTATACCATCACTCACTAAACATCACATACCATACCTCATTTTAATATTATCATAATACCATCTCTCTTCACACATCTCTCTCCATATCTCCCATACCATCACTTTCAATACCCCATAGTATACTTCATCATCCTGACCAATCTCAAGAAAATATCATCTCCCATACCATATATAATTACCGCCACCAATTACTCTCTTTATATGATAATAATACGACATAATCATACGGACGCTAAATAAATTATCGTTACAGACCGTACTATATATCGCATATATAACACCATCACTCATCACTCTCTTGCTACATCCCATCCCATATATYATAACACCATACCATACCACACCACCACTCTCTTCATAATATCGACATACTATATTATCCTGACTAATTCTATTATAATTGATACGCGCACTCACACGGACGCTACAATATGATATCAACATCCCAAGAACCATAATATATCATAACACCAACGCACACTTCAAAGAATGCTCCATTATAACATTTTTTATTTTACATTTTACTCCAGTTTCTCACTTTTCACTAATCCTATATACACTTTTTAACATACTTCATAACTACACCTAAACTATAAACTGCCGTTCACTTGTACTCCAAAACCAAAACGACCCCCTCACTCATCTTATGGCGTCTCCTATGATAGTTACGTATCTGCCGCCCAGCTGACATGGCTTGCACGTGCGGCTGAACACTTTTTCTAGCAGCAAGTTACGAATGGTCATGTGACGATCACGTGACCATAATTTGGCCATACCGACTTAAATTACCCGTGTCCATTGGCGGTAAACTCCCAATCTCCACACCCCCGCACTCGTAAGGCTTAAGAAAAAAGATGTTTGTTTTTGCTACATACGTAATATAAAGGTAAGTGAGTGATTGCAATCGTAAATCACTAAACTATGTAAATTGTACCCTCCCGTGGCTTCAACGTTTTGGAAGAGGTCTCTACCTCCTTCTTTGGGAAGTTTCCAAACTCCAACTTAAACGAGGAGCTATCATTTGGAATTATATTGTCCAAATTATCGGAGCCAAAGTTCAAAGCCGCAAACAAAGTCCTATTCTCGTACTTATAGGTGAAAGTGAACAGTGCAGTGTATTCTGAACTGCAGTTTGAGAAGTCGATGACTCTGGTGGCAATCTTTTCTGTACAGTATCTGCCATGTGTAGTAGCAATAACAATACCCGGAAATATCAATATAGCATCTTCAATAATTTCTAAACTTGGAAAATCAATGTGGTTGGTAGGCTCATCTAAAATAGGTATAGAAAATTTCCTCATAATAATCTGACAAAGCTGTGACTTACGACAGCACCCGATGCTCAATTTTTTAGAGGACTCTTTAGGTCGTGCAACTTATAAATCTCGAAATCACATAAATCACGAATCGCCGTCTGCCTTGATGCTTTAGTTTTGGTGTCTTCTTCCAGCATTACTATCGGAGATTTTTCCATAAGAAAATTCTCTTGCTCCTGGTTCAAGTGACCAACAACTGCATTCCTGCTGATAGAAACTGTCCCGTGGTGTGGTTCAGTAAGACCCATAAGGATTCGATTTTAGAGTGGTTTTACGAGAACCATTGGGCCCCTGGATAACCAGTTTTTAACCCTTTGTCAACATAAAAGATACGTTGGTGAATATGTTCTTTTCGTATGATTTTGATACATTGGTTTCAGATATTCCTAAAAGGGACTAAACGCAGGAAGATTATCGAAATTGAAGGATATCTGTAATCTGTCAGGAATAACCTCTAGTAAACTATCGTTGAAATTTTCAACCTTATCATAAAGCCGGTTTACAAGACCCATAATTCCCTTCTGAGCCCTTTGTTCCTTATTGTTGTAACTTAGTTTATCTCTATCTAACCCCGACCTAATAATTTGTGTCTTGACTTTTAGATTGTGCTTTTGCAGCCTTAGACTTTAGTTTCTTGAGCTCCTTGTCCTGGAAGCGTCTCTCTTCAGTCAATCTTTGTCGTTTCTTATTTCCTTCTTCCAAGTAGTGCTTGTAGCCACCTCTAAAATGTGTGAACCTTTTTGTGTAGGGTGACAATTTCGACATAATGTTTGAAACTGCATTAACTAAACTACGATCGTGAGTAACTATTACGACACTACCCATGTACTTCTTCAAAAAAGACTCCAACCATTCAATTCCTTTATTGTCGAGGTGATTTGTTGGTTCGTCCAGCAGAATAAATTCAGAATCCAAGATGCTTGGTGCACAGAGGAGGATCTTTGTCTTCTCACCGCTACTAAGGGACTTGAAACGACGTTTCAATATTTCATTTTCCAGCCCAATGTGGGATACTCGTGGTCCCCTAGAGAGTTGAGTTCCTGGAGCCACTTCTATGAGAAGGGTTCTAAAGGTAATTCTAGGAATTCGTTGATCTCGTCATCGTACAACGATCTGAGTAATACTTTAAATGCCAGAAACTTGCCGTCAACTTCTTCGAAACGTTGAGGTAGAAATCTGATTCTCCCTTCGATATCAATCGACCCGGAATATGGATAATTCTCTACGCTGGATAAGAGCCTGAGAAATGTAGTCTTTCCGCTTCCTGTTCTCTCCAACTATGGTCACCTTGTCTCCATACGATACCGCAAAAGTCAAGGTCCGTAAACAAGGTTTTTCTTATCAAAGGAAAGATCCAAGTTCTGAACAATTATTTCAGGGGGCTTCCCGGTAACCAACTCGCGATAATAAATTCCATTCTTGAAAGGCTGCTTTACTTGTTCTTCGATATCAATGGATTGGTTTTCTTCAGTTAGCATGCACAGTTTCTCTCTTCTAGCGATGTTCAGAATCGGCACGGGTGAAAAGTTCAGTCCCGTCTAGTACACCTATACTGTATCTTTCTTTGATACTGTCATGTGTAAGTCTGACCTTTAAAGTCGTCTAGAAAGATGAACAAGTTGAGTACACTCTCGAAGGTATTTTATACACTGAAGTGTTGTTCAAAGCTGGCAGCTAAGTTACCTGGTTATTTTTAGAACTCAGGGCACAAGTGGCTTAATCTCAGCCGGGTGACCACTGTTTGGAGGCTATGAACCGGAGATCCGAGTTTGTGAACTCCGGCCAAATCTAATGTTGAAAGCTAAATTGAATATATCCAGTAAAAATGACAGAAGTGAAAACATCGTCACAACAGGAAATCAGTTCTCCGAGCGGCAGAACACGAGGCCAAGGAAAAGGACAGACAGGAAGGCAAGCTGTGTATGCAGTCTGTTGGCAACGGGGATGTGAACTTCGAGGACTGGAACAAACACGTCGAAGACGAAGAAGTCGTCAGTGTGGGATGATGCCACGCGGTGCGTTGGTAAAGCCCTGGAGTTTCGAAGAGGTCGCAATCTAGCAGCACCTAGACAAGAGTAGCGCGGGGCAAGTGGATATCCTCAATGATTACGCGCACTTCGCAATGGCTCACGGGGGGAATCGTGGAGTAGCGAATCAGGCAGAGCCGCACGTCTTCCTGCGAGTTCACGTCATTTTTCCACAGGTACGTGCCAACGCGCATCTGCGAGCGCTGTCCTGTGCTGCGGAACGAGAGGCAGCCCAACTGGAAGGGCAGAGACAAGATGGAGGCTCTGCTGGGCTGCACGAACGTTAACGATTGGATCTTGCTGAGCGAGATGCTTTTCGGCAAGACAGACGAGATCTTCGTATTCATGCCGAAATAAAGAGCCACTCGTATGCCAATTGGTTGGAGAACGCACCCTCTGTATACGTAGTGTGATCTAATTTTCTAGCTTTTCTTGCGTACTCGGTAATTGCTACCCGACATGTCGGCCCTCGGTACACTCCTTGATCTGCTTCTGCAAGTCCTTAACGTTCATTTTGTTGGAAACCGACTTAAGCTCCTTCTTCATTTCCAGCAACTCTTACACAAGCCCGTAGGTGTAGAACACTGTGAAGTTCAGAAATAGGGTGATCCGGGAATAGTATAGAGTGCCAGTGTYAAATATTGTTTTTTATTTCCGGAAGAGGATCTTAAATATATGATATTTGCTCAAAAATGTTCAATAAATATCCTCGTCTTTAAAAGATGTAGAAAGCAGTACCAGTAGTGGCAATATCATGACGATGCTGAGCCCTTTCAAGCTGTGCATCTGATGATAGTCGATACCCATACAAATCTAAACTTTCTTAACTGTTCATAATGTCGAGATATTTTCATATCCACTGATATTAAGTAACCTTGATATGCAATAATATGCTTTGCCAAAAACCCTTACTTGATGCTGTCTTATTTCTTCTCAATATCATTTTCTTAATTATAATTAAGCCATCAAGTGTGCATAATGCGCGCCAATATTTCATTTTCTCCGGAGTATGTATATTTCTTAATCATCAGGGACTGCAAGTTCAAAAAAAGCCTTCTATAACCGGCCCATCGCCAACATGAAAGACAAAGAAATAAAGGATGAAAAGAGTTTAGGGTTATTATCGTCTGGGATTGTTGAATCCAAAACATCGGACTACCAGAGGACATTTTCAGAAACTTATTCACTTAGTACTGTTATGAATTTACGAATCCTTCGTATTTCGTAAGTGGCTATGATTGCTGATCGGTTTTGGTGTAATATATCCAGTTATTGGTTTTAGTGTTTGATGAACCTATGTGTATGTTTGTGAGACTATTACACTCCCGTTAATATCGTGGTATGTCCTAAACATTCCGTTCCGAAACAACTTACATGGTTTTCTAGAGAAATTATTAATAGCACACCCGATACTGATATCGACGACTGGGAATGTATAAATTTCAAAGATTACACGTGTGAAAACAAGCTCTAAAACAATGGTTATTTCTTTTTTGACGGTTCATGTTGCTATGAGTCGTTTTCGATGTCTATTCTAGAACCATTTTCCCGAAAAGCAACAATTATGCAAAGGAGTCAGCGCCATATATCGAAGAAAGTATGAAATTTTACCTCGCAAAATTAGATAAATATTGAAATTAGATCTGTTATGAACAGTCAATGAGTGCTATTGGCTTAAAAGGCAACCCTCTTCCTAAGCAATTAATATCTTATATTTTTACCGGAGTTTCCAAATGGCTATGGACCGCCGCTACTTTCAATTGGTCCTTCGTTACTTGAACTGTGTTTACATTGTACAGAATTTCAGTGCTTTCATTGGTGTATTGTATCTATGTTTTAGTTTCCTATATTGACACAGAGTCTCCAAAATAAAATAGTTGTACCACCGAGATGGGAAGAAAAGATGTATTAAATTTCAAATACTATTAACGAGCAATATATTGGTACCAATGGATGGGATAATCACAATGTAAATGATATTATATCATTTAGAGCAGAAATTTTACAAGGATAAGGAGTATTCTTTGACCGAATTGATTGTAATGGTTCTTCAACCGCAACTGATCTGCTTTTTTTTCTCAAAAACACCTGTATCGCATTTATCTTTTTAATTTTGAACTATGGCCATGTATTAAAGAAGTGCATCAGGCCGTGCCGAAAAGCCTTCAGCGTAGAAATTGATATCCAGTTTTCAATTTTGTATTTGGCCAGGTTACCACATCAAACGCTACGATCTAAACAATGCGAGCATTTGTTGTTCTAAATTTGAAATTAATAGGTGATAAAAATAGATTATAATATTCACTTTGAGTACAAAGTACAAACCACATCATTCCAGTGGCGATGCATACCTCACAAAATACCACACTTTATCCCGCAATGCATGACGTATCTTGTCGCGTTCCCTCCATAGTAAACTGACCCATCTCCCTAGCCTTATTTTGGATTTATAGCATCTCTCCTATCCCTGAACTGCGGCATGACACCGGTATTTGCTACGTATGGTGTGTTTTGGTATTATCTCCTTTATTTTTGCACTCATTAGCGATTGAAATTAAAAGCACACACTCGTAAGTTAGGACTATACATACCTGCACCAGTCATTATATCCGTTGCCGGATGGCGACCTCGTTCCTTTTATTTCATTCCTCAAGTTTAATTTACAGGCCTTATATCATAAGCTGCCAGCTACCTTATTCCGAATCGCTCCACATGCTTTCAAAAACCAAACCATATCACCTCCCCGATAATACACTGGACCTTGAACCATCGCCTATCTTAGCAAGATAATACGCCACATAGAGCTTTTAATTAGCTTTGCTTGTCTTTAACGATCATGATGATACAAAAAGAATAAATATTCATGGACCTGGAAACCACCCACATCTCAACTGTACCATCGAATGAGCATGCAATCTACCTCACTGATATTGAAACAGCAAAATGATTCATTTGCTACCAGACTACAGCTTCCTCCATTATATCACGACAGCATTCTTTTATGCATATCCAAATTATTCACTATAACGATACACAGTCATTCCAAAATTCTCTACCTGCCACTTCTCGCCCAAAACACTCGTTGATGCCGCTTTCGATATTATACAGGTTATATTTCACAAGTGCCCTTCAATGAAAACAGGCATGATACCCCAACAATCTTATCATATGAAAAGATTACTCCACGCTCAATTCAATGCAGCTGTCACACACCTTGGTACACACTATCATTTCTGTAACATTAAAGTCACAGAACAGCGCACCCTACACCCACTACCATAATCCTGTGCTATGCCGTAAAAGACAAAAAATTGCTTAGAACGCATCGTCTCACCTTATATTCGTTATTTGGTACTACACTCTGCTTCCACATAATAAAATATTAATACGACAGACCTCCGATATAATAGATGCCAACACCTCACCATCAGCACTTCGATCACGCATCTCGACGATTGTATAAAAGCAACACCATAATTTTTACGAACTTTAAACTACGATAGTTGCATACGTCCTATCTGTTATAACGCCTGATATTCTGGCGCATTTTTGGATTTTTTTCAGTCATGGAACCCAAAACTATAATGACGCTGAGATGACAGCAACAGTTTACTTTGCAAATCTTAAACTGACTCGTGTTATTATATCTCTTAGTATTACAGCAACACTTTAATGGACCGTGCTATATTGTCTACAGACCTTACTATACAGAGTCCTCATATTGTTGGTATTGCAAAGGACTACAGCACAGGCCTCAAGACATGACTCTCAGACGTCCTGCTAACCTTAGAATAATGTAACTGGGCATCTAACACTAAAGAAACGTTCTTGATACATTAGGAACAAACAGTTAAATGAGTACTATCGAGGTCGCATATCTTGATGTATCGATAATGATAACAATACCACCGGACTCCCCTACATCTGGAAAAATACTATCACATATTAATATACATATCGCACCAACTGCAAACAGCAACAACTTGCACGTTGATATGCTACGCTAAACAAATGCAATTTCCATAACATGTTTAAAAAATCTTTTCCAGCTGTATTACTTAGATTATACGAGCAAAAACTGCAATAACTGTAATGTACTATATGGTCGTATTAGCGCCTTCGCTCGTGTCACACACACACTACTCAAGAATTCGATGGTTGTGCCTTCCCATAGACTAACTATCGCCACCTTTTAAGATTATGTCAATTACCCCAACAAACACAGCGCCCTGCGCCGGTATCTTCTCAAGTCTCAAAATTTAAGCTCCCATTTTAAAATTCACCCTTACAGATCAAGCGTCCTTTTGCCGTTACCTTCAAAAACATGAGTATGCATATGATAGTTTTTCAAATCCTAAGCTAGCGCACGCAGTGTGTAGAGTACCAATTCGGGTGTGTGCTCTAAACCGGATTTACGAACCACGAGCTTACAGAAAAGGCTGCTTAGTCCGTAACTCTCGTGACTGTTTACGACATTTACTAACAGACAGCCCCTGTGGCAGGACAAAGTTAAATGAAAAAAAAATATGCAGTGTCTGCAATTTCCGTGTCGCGTCCTCGGCTCCGTCTCGTAGCTTCTTGCAGCTCCCACAAAAGTTCCCCCTTTTCGAACAACACGAAAACACTACTCGCGAGGTACCAGAGATTTATTTTACTGCTGCCTTGGACAAATAGTGTATATGTCCTGGTAAAGAGGTTGAAAATCCAAGAAGTGTGCTGCCGTCGAAGTACATTCCCAACAATACTTACCACAGTACCCCGCGAAAACAGGCAATATTCCTCCAACCGGTCGAACTTCCAAGAAACATTATCTAATTTTAATTCCGGCTTCAAAGAGGGGTGACTACGAAAAGCCCAGTGCATTTTTCCACGTGCGGCTCTTTCTGTTGCCGTTTCCCCACACATGTGAAATAAAGTTTCTTTTGGTCGGCTTAATCTTGGCGCGTCTGGTGGTTTTTATTTATTCCGACAATCTACTCCTGCGGCATTCCTCAGCCCCGCGATAGAAAACTCCATAGCGCCATTCTTGTCCTGTTAGCGCCCACTGGAAGAATTGGCTGGAACAGTTTTTTTATCTTGACTCAAGCTGCGCGCCAGTGTTGCCGGTCCCCCGGATGTGCCCCTGAAAGTTTTTTTTGTAATGTTGTGCAACACTAAGAAGAAGGGGTAGCGTAAAACATTGTTCCGAAAGCATCTTGATTAAGATTTTTATTCGGTGGGGTAAAGCAAGAATCAGAAACAAGAAAGAAAAAATAGACTATTCCGGTGGTACTGACTGAGATGACAAAAATACTTTTTGTTGAAATGTTTCGAAAATTTGTGATATAAAAGCCAGTAGAAATTGTCTTGTTTGTCAACTTCTTGCAATTGCAGATTATGTATTAGTTTGTTTCATGGAAAGATCATCAGTGAACAACGTATATAAACAAAAGAATATAAAAAGAAATAATAATGTCACATGTTAACGCGTCGTATGCGGATTCGCAAGGATCCTCGACAAGCGTTTCTCATGTAGAGATGGAGAAGCCAGCAACAAAGGAAATCTTTGAAGATCCTACCCCAAAAAAGTTTGATTTGGACGATGATGAGGCCGGTAAGACATCATCTGTATTCAATCCAGACCTAAATCTAGAAGAAGAAGTGAGAGCCTTGGATGAATTAGGTGATTCGTTCAAAAGAGATCGCTCCTTTTGGGGCAAAATGAAAGCTTTGGAATTCGAAGTTGAATTTGAAAATAAAAAAAATATGGTTTTAATGCTGGGAACTTTTGCAGCATTTGCTGGTATTCTATCTGGTATAGATCAATCTATTATCTCTGGTGCTTCCATTGGTATGAACAAAATGTTGCACCTTTCTACACATGAAGCATCACTAGTTTCTTCTTTAATGCCTCTAGGTGCTGTCGCTGGTTCTATATTGCTAACTCCCTTTAGTGAATATTTTGGTCGTAAAAAGTCTTTGGCTATTTCTTGTGTCTTTTACACAATTGGTGCTATTGTTTGTGCAGCTGCTTCTAACCATCACGAAATGTATGCTGGTAGATTTTTGATCGGTGTCGGTGTTGGTTTAGAAGGTGGTGGTATTGGTGTATACATTGCAGAATCTGTTCCATCTTCAGTTAGAGGTAGTCTGGTGTCCCTGTACCAATTTAATATTGCGCTGGGCGAATTGTTTGGTTATATTGTTGGTGTGATTTTCTTTGATGTTAAGGGAGGCTGGAGATACATGGTCGGTTCGTCGCTTGTGTTCTCGACCACGTTGTTTATTGGTTTATTATTCCTGCCTGAATCTCCACGTTGGTTGATGCATAAGGGCCGTGTCGGTGAATCCTGGAACGTCTGGAAAAGACTAAGAGATGTGAAAGAAGAAGGCAATAAAATCGAATTTTTGGAACTTAGAGACGTTGCTTCGCACGACAGAGAGTTACATGCAAACGAATCAAGGTTTCAATCATTGTTTGATTTGGTCCGTGTTCCACGTAACCGCCGTGCTTTGGTATATTCCTGTATGATGATTGGTCTGGGTCAATTAACTGGTATTAATGCCATCATGTATTACATGTCCACGCTAATGAAGAATATTGGGTTCGGTGATAAACAATCTGTAGCAATGTCAATGGTTGGTGGTGCAGCACTATTAATTGGTACCGTTCCTGCTATTTTATGGATGGATAGATTCGGTAGACGTACATGGGCAATGACCATCATTATATTTATCGTTGGTTTGGTGCTCGTCGGTGTCGGCTATCAAATAAACTTGAAAACACACATGGCAGCAGCAGAAGGTGTATATTTGACTGGTCAAATCATATATAACATGGCTTTTGGATCCTACGCAGCATTAACATGGGTCCTACCTTCAGAGTCATTTTCATTGGGAACCAGATCAGCTGGTATGACAGTGTCTTCTGCTTTGCTTTACTTGTTTGCCTTTACCGTGACTTACAACTTCGAAAAAATGAAAGAAGCAATGACATATACAGGTTTAACCTTAGGGTTTTACGGTGGTATCGCTCTTGCAATTGGTATCCCATACCAATTGCTATGTATGCCAGAAACAAAGAATAGAACTTTAGAGGAGATTGATGACATCTTTGAGAAGCCAACAAGTCAAATCATAAAGGAGAATATTGCATACTTGAAGAAGGGCCAATTGAGTTATTAAAGAGTGAAGTTTATTCCACCTTTTTTTATTGTCTAAGTGAATGCATATTTGCTTAGATTTAATTATTTTAATTATATACGTATATGCTTTATGTTAAAAGTAATTAATGATGTTTATGATACTATTTGAAGTATTATGACCAGTTCCAAAATGCTGGCGTTTATTTACTGTTTGCCATTTTAATGGTTGCTGCAGTTCCGGCGGTGGTCTTAGATAATTTCGTTGATGTTCTAATTTTCGGGATCTAGATCTTGCTTGCACTTATTTTAGGTCTACGTGAAGCAGGCATCTAAAACAAATGCTTCTAATGCTATGGTTGACTGGGCCGATGTTCTCAGGTAGTCTAAACGAATATATCGCGATGTATAGAACAGTAGAAATATAATTAGCATAGTTCATTTAGCAGCCGTTATGACACATAATTAAGTCCAGTTTTCTATACCGCTCATTTCAAAAGAACCTTTATGCGTAGGTGTAGGAGGCTTAACTACAGAAGCTAACTAAAGAATATTTTATCGTTGAGAATTAACGAGGTGTAAGTTAGCATTAGTCAGGTCTTTTAAATTAGAAAGTCCTGGCATGTCTTAACACAGATTCGATACGACTACTTCATTTATTGCTTTTTTTTTTACGTTTAGCTATAGTTTCCAGTTCTTTTGTCAAAAGCAACATTGCAAAATATAGCATGATGCTGCAGCTCAGTGACTTCAACTAGGCTATAAAAACAAGAATTTGGTGAAAAAAAACACTGCAGAAGTAGTATTGAATCTATCTGAATAGGCTCAAGAAAGCCAGTGGTATCCTCTCTGGCCTTGTATTGCCGAACTTCTCTCGCAACTACCTGCTTTTTCTTACATGACCAATTTAGCCGCTCAAGTTGGGTTCACGCGGAAACGGCCGAACGTTTTCTTTCAGGCAGCGCACCCACACACCTCGCCACATTCTTGTAAGCGCTGCCTTTTCTTCTCAATTGTCACAGTGCCCACGCCATTTGAAAAAAAGCCATTCTACGGGTTTTCTCTCCAGGTGGTATCGCTTATTTTTCTCTGCATGTATCAATCATTCTCTCCTGCGCACATAAAGAGTTTTTCCTAGGATAGGCTTCAATATCTGCGTACAACAAAAAAAATTTTATGCTGAACGAACAGCTGAGTTTTGGAAAAGTTTAGTCCTGCCCAATTCCCGTTTTGGGAGTTTTCCAATACAAAAATCTCGCCACAGTATCTACGAAACCCTTCAGGGTCCATTGAAATTAGAAGTGTTTTTCGTCCTAATATTGACGTTGTTCGCCCGAGGAAAGACCCTTTTGTTCTGCGTCTTTTCTTAGAAAAAGGTACCGCTTCTTTTCCTCTTCGAGTCATAACTGGTGAATCTGTTGAACCTTCGGTTGCAACAGATTCTCCAGCTGGCGTAGGCGGAGTTTATATATAACACAATGTATGTAGAACCACGATTGGAGTAGAACTGCACACTTCAATTGACACATAACTATAGGGGAAAAGTACCACAAAGAAAATAAAAATGAACGTGACTGATGGAAATGCACTACTGTTTAGGTGCGGTAAGCATGACTACATGAATCAAACTTTCTCACCAAAGGAGGTTTATAACTGTGGTATGCGCGAAGCGAAGCAGAATCCCAAAGAAGATTTTCCAGCCTATCAAACAGGGCATGACATATTTCTGGTTGCCACGCCTGCCTCAAGTCCACAGACGTTTACGTGTGGTAACGAGGGCTATACAAATGCAAGTTATGATTTAACTGCTTTTTATTATTGTGGCTTTTTTGAAGGGAAGGATGCAGAAACTAATGCCGGCGCACGTATCCCTACAGCTTCTCATTCCCTCATCAAAATCATGATATTCCTGATACTTATAACTTATGCCATCGTGTGAGTTTATCACACTACTGACAATGAGAAGTCGAACGTTTGGTTATTAACGTCTTTTGAGTTCGATGCCATAGGATAGCTGTGGTTTTGGTGTACTTGACAGCGCCTCTAGGGTATTTAATAGACAACACAACCTTAGAGAAAGCCTATAAGGATGCAATTGCTAGCAAAGCCTCAATAATTGAGCAACGTTCAAACATATTTGAACCAATACGGCCATCGCATATAATAAATATACTACATAAACACAAATCGAATACGAATACAATAGCGCCAGGTTTGTTTCTTTCTCAACGAAAAGATGCAGTGCAGAGCACAAACTACCATTGTGTTGGTTTGATATATTTACGTTTGAACGAGGTAAACCTCATCGACTTAGTGTGGCAATAATTACTTGAGATTTCAAAAGAAAGACACTGCATATAATGTCCGCTTTTCATATGTGAGGTAGGCCACAGCGGTCAAGTTATTGTAAACTTTGACGTGCGTTGGGAGTCTTTCAACAGCTACGGGAAGATGACGTATGCCTCAGCAAAACTAGACCAACGGTTAGCATTTGGTACACGTATGCATAGTGTTAGGAAGAGAAAATGCAGAGGTAAAGGACGTCCACTACTACTTTGGTTTGCTGCAATGTAACACATTTTTATTGAGTGCGGTTTTTCTATCTTAAGGCTTTATAGTTTTCAAAGCCTACCAATAATTCACAGCCACATCAGATGGTGACACCATTCGTAGCTCCCTTCAGTTTCATGAAATACATAGTTGACAATATTTGATGTGACCTACTTGGTAGACGCAAATATCTTCTTAAAACCGCGTAATATCCATGGGAAAAGGGTGCAACGTACATAACAAAAAATTCTGACAAGGCATTTTATGATTATGATAATACGTTAGAACTTTGTTTGATAACGGCGATCCGGCGAGCACTCATTTAAACGTTATTCGATCTACCAACGCCGTCAAAAACCAGTTTAAATAACGGAAGATCCGCCATTTTTTCATGACCTTACAGAAGCTTTGTATTGAGATTACAAATATGCTCGAGTGCCTTTGCTCGAGGTGCCGAGTTTTGAAAACAGTAGGATGCTTCACCTGATAATTGTCGCTGTTCATGTTAACAATATATCGAAGAATAAAAATGGATTTTTTATCAAGTTCTTGAAGATGATGCATCACGTTCCCCGTCTTCTTATGCAGACAAGTATTCACTGCGCCTTAACTACATCATACAAAGAGTTCTAACTAGTTTCAAACTGGTTCTAGAAGTATCCATATGGAAACTTTCGATTAGTTCTTGATTGAAAATTGTTGACTAAACGCTCAATTTTGTCAAGAGACCTTATTGATGGGATATCTATTAGACAGATTCAAATTTGTCGAAACGGCTTTTTATCAAAGCACGCACTTCTCAATTCCTGAACTTATGGCCAATTATTATTAACTAACAAAGATATCTAATTTCTTGAGGGTACGGTAGCCTACAGGTTATAATATTAGGAACTGCATGAAAAGTAAACCAGTCATCAGTCATTTCGACTTCTCTTGTACGTTGCCTTTGCAAAGATAGCACTGGCCGCTAGTTGATGGGGACGCTGTGGAAGGCAAAAATAAATTAAGAAATTTTTTGAGTACAGCGTTTTTCATTTACTTTCAAATTGCTTCCACAATGTTGAACAAAGCACGGATCAAAATCGCTGTTACTGATTCTGACTTAACAAAAGCATGAATACCAAGAACTATGAGATTGTTTCAAGAGAAATTGAAACTACTGTTGCATTTTGTGATGAAGGAAACTCAAAAAATCGCAAGGATTCGAAAATTTATTTGACAAAATATTATCAATGGTTTTAGAAATATGTGACGAAGACAAGTATGCGCACATTTCATTTCTAGCGGGAAAAAATTTATGATGGACTTAGGTACTTCAAAAGATATGGTGGACCATAACCAGTGGCGTAGGTCTAAGATTTGGGATAGGTAACATGCGCTTTTTACATGAGGATTCATTTTTGTCCTCCTCTAGTTTTCAGAATGCAGCCTTTTCGGATCCCAGATATAAATAATCCCTTGTTAAACGGAATGTACTGTCACTATTCGCATAGTGGTACAGGTCGTACCATAACGATTCGAGTTGAATTCTAATACTAGTCTTGACGAAACACATTTTTGACAATTGTCCTTGTCGTTTTGATGGAGCCTTTTTCACTTTGAAAAATGCCGGGTACGGTGGCCGCGAAAGATGTAAACATATCGAAAAACAAATAGGAAAACTGTATCTGAAACGTCATTTGAGAATTTAAATTATGTAAATCTCTTTCTTTGAGAGAACCAAAGCTCTTCTTGCTAGAAACCGGCAATTGGGCTTCCCATCCGAACTATTCCGTCTTTGCTTAGATATAAATTTTGCACTTTTCCCATTAAAGATACCAAACCTGTATTCAGTCGAACAACAAAGAGCAACAAACCAAAATACTGGACAACCACCCGAGGCAAATATGATTCAAAACTCAGCTGGTTATCGATCACTTAATACCACGGCTCCGATGACCATGCATATAAAAAACCAGAAGAAAATCTGTGCTCATTGTAACAAGCAAGTTGTACAAGATAGCCAACGAACGAAGACGACGTTGAAGGCGCTGGGTAAATACTACCACGAAAACTGCTTTACATGTCAAGACTGTAGAAAGCCTTTGAAACCCAAGTACTTTCCATACCAAGTGAGCAAGACGAGTGAACCTATCTTGCTATGTCAATACGATTATTTTAGAAGGCATAATTTGTTATGCCACGTATGTGATACACCATTACGTGGTTTATATTATACTGCATTCGGTTACAGATATGATGAAGAGCATTTCTCCTGTACAATCTGTGCTACCCCCTGTGGTGTAAAAAAATGTTTCATGTACGAGGACCAATTGTATTGTAAGTACCATTTTTTAAAGTATTTCTCCAAACGTTGTAAAGGCTGTGAATTTCCAATATCAGATCAATATATCGAGTTTCCCAAAGGTGAAGAAATACATTGTTGGCACCCAGAATGTTATGGGATTCATAAGTACTGGCATGTAAATCTGGCTGCTGACACCGTTGGTTTACAGTATCTTCCCAAGCTAGAGTATAGCCCCAATGCGAAGGACAATGATTTAAATCCAACGGCTTACGAGTTAGATAAACAAATGCAGGCATTTAACTTTATTCTATCTAAAACATGGTCGGTTTTATACCGTTTTGAGGAAGAAGCAGCTTCGTGCATTTCCGATATGTTTCAATACCTAACAAGTAATGACCAATTGAAAGGTATAGAATCTACAGCCTTATTGGTGCTGAAAATTGAATGTCTCTTTAAAGGGCTCGACACTCTGAACCTGTCAACCAATAATAACATGTCCATCGGCCACGAATCAGAGTGCGTTGACAACAATGCAATGGCTATCAACAAATACAGCAAATTTCCCAAAAACTTATCCACAAAGATAATGATATACTTACAATTGTTGAGAAAGTTGGGGACAGAAAGCAAGAACGAGACTATTACAATATCGTCTTTCATGTCCGTTATTACTGGACTGGCTCATTTTCTAAAGCTACTGACTAGATTTGGATTATACACAAGCTTAGAAAACAACAAAACAATTCGCTCGGTAAATCCGTTGCTAAAATTTTTGAGGGAAGTGGAAAAGAATGAGCTTTTCGAAGAGAATCCATTTCAATTCATCAAGACGCCTGTTAACGCTACAGATAGTTGTGCTGGTTGCAACAAATATATACAAGAGGAATGTGTTCAATTCTATGAGTATAGGTGGCATATAGCCTGTTTCGTCTGCTCCTCATGCCAAAAGAAAATTAATCCGATGAGCTTAACAGACCCCACTTTCAATAAAGAGAAGAAAAGAATATTATGTTCTCATTGTTCGATCGATGATCCTGCTTCCGTACCGGGCTTCAGATTCGTCACTAAGCTGGCGCAGCTAATTTTTCTCTTAAAAATTGCCCTAGTTAAATCAAGAACTGTTATGTTGAAATCGAGAGCCTCTAATAAAGCCGGCAGTACTCCCTTACAGAGTACTATGCTGAACGAACAAACCTACATTAGAACATTGAATGACATTAAACGATTAAGATCAAGAAGAGAGAGCGTCCGAGTTACTCATAACAAACAACAAGCCAGAAAATCAGTCATATTGGAAACTACAGAAACAGACTTAAATGATCCAACGAAACAAGGAGATAACAAGAATCTAGTGATTCAAACAGATGATCTGTCTGTTAATCAGCAAGTTAGTACGCGTGAAAATGTTTTTAGTAATACGAAAACGTTAACGTTAGACGATATTTCTCGTATTGTAGCCGCTGAACAGGCAAGAGAGTTAAGGCCAAACGCATTTACGCACTTTAAAAAATTAAAGGAAACTGATGACGAAGCTTCCAATATCGCTCCCAAAAAAAGTGGAGTCTATTATTCAGAACTGAATACAACGGAGTTATCGATAATCAAGGCCATCAGTTTATCATTGTTAACTAGCAAACACTTGATATCCAAAATGGACCCCAATTTTAATAATTTGGAATCTATGATTTTTTCAAACGAAAAGCAAATATTGGCAGGTAGCTTCTGGAACAAAATGAGAGTTATGATGAGCATGGAACCCAAAAAAACCATACCTAAAACTGTCTTTGGTACCCCGTTGGACATACTATGTGAAAAATGGGGTGTCGATTCTGATTTAGGTGTAGGTCCCGTTAAAATCAGAATCCCTATAATAATTGACGAGCTGATATCATCTTTGAGGCAAATGGATATGTCAGTGGAGGGTATTTTTAGGAAAAATGGGAATATAAGAAGACTAAGGGAACTAACCGCTACCATTGACAGCAACCCAACTGAAGCACCTGATTTTTCAAAAGAAAATGCGATTCAATTATCAGCTCTGTTAAAAAAATTTATAAGAGAACTGCCCGATCCCATTTTGTCAACTGATTTATATGACATGTGGATCAAAGCTTCCAAAGTCGACTCAGAGGATGAGAAACAGCGCATTATACTGTTGATATATTCCTTGTTGCCTTCATACAACCGCAACTTACTTGAAGCACTGTTATCATTTTTGCATTGGACATCTTCTTTCTCCTACATTGAGAATGAAATGGGATCAAAGATGGACATCCATAATTTGTCCACAGTGATAACACCTAACATCTTATACTTACCCCATAAGGAAGCCTCGAATGACAATGCTTCAGAAGAACCAGAATCTGGATTAGTTGACTCATTCGCCCAAAACAAAGGGGAAAATTATTTCTTGGCTATTGAGATTGTTGATTACTTGATCACCCATAATGAAGAAATGGCAATGGTTCCGAAATTTCTGATGAATCTCTTAAGAGAGGTGCAGTCGCAGAAGTTAGATAACTATGAGTCGATTAACAATCATATTTCTCACATATTGGAAAAAAAAACAATCGACTATTCAGAATTTGATGTAAAGAGTCCTGTCACCGTCAAAGATTCCACTACTATGGTCGTGCAAAGTGAAATAAACAAAACAGAAAATGATACGTAGACGTTGTTTTATTCACTCTATGTCTTCTTTCCTGTAAAATCTCAACAGTTTATTAGTTCTTTTAGTATTCTTTCTTTTTGCCTATTTTGACACTTCCACAGAATGCTACCAAAGTGGACATTATTTATATTATCATACAACATAGTTTATTTCTGGTTAACAGAAATAAAAATTGTAACATTATTATGTACTTATAATTACCTGTATCATTGTATTATTCACCGTTCATGAGAGTAATTTCTTAAGTCGAGAGGCATCTCAGAGCTGGTCAAGAAAAAGACTAATCTTTCGCAGGTTTATAATGTAAGCTAAAGAGATAATCTTAAGAAGTATAAACGGTTTAAGAAGAGGCAATAGGATACGTATGTTATCTCGTTGTAAGTTGTTGTATTTAAAATTTCCTGTCTATCTTTATTTCTCCTGCACTATTAATCCAGTTAATGCCACAGAAAATGATTATCAATAATACTCTATATATTAGTATGTTCTTTACAATTAAGTGAAGAAATATTTCAACAGCGCTTGCAAATCATAATTGAGGGGATGCTTTACTTCGGCAATATCGTGATTGTTCAGAAACTCATTCATTGCAATTTTTCTTCTGCTCTTGAAATCTATTTGCTTACCAAAAACCTTCAAATTCAAATCATTAGCAAATCTCGTAAGAAGCGCAAGCTCACATCTAAGTTGAATAACAATTGTTGGAACGGCTTTTAAAAATGTTTTCAGTGGGATATCTAATACGATTAACAAATTTTTAATTAGATTTTGGGATTGCACATAAGTAAGGTCCATCAGTATATCAAGACCCAAAGAATCATATTTTTCCTTCGTGATATGTGGAAACGATTTACCCACAGTTTCAAAATTAAGTTCGGTGGAAGCATCACCATATAACTCCTTCAAACTCAGCTTTTCTTGAAGTACTTCCTCTTTAAGAAATCCAATTGTTTCTTCAAATTTAAAGGCTTCGTCTTGTTTTCCCATTAACTCCTCAGACATTTTCTTATTCGTGTTATCTAGTTCTTCCATCTGAGTGTTCAAGTTCTCAATAACTGAAGATTGACTCTGGAGCCTACCGATAATTGCTTCATGTTCTTTCATATACTCATTTAGTTTATCTTCAGCATTTTTTTGAACTTTTTCACTAAGTATCAATTTTTCTTTTAATTCGTTCTTCAGTTTTTGGAAGTTTTCCTCCTTAATGTTAAAAACATCATGCCATCTCCTCTTCTCTAATCGGAATTGCTGTTCTTTTGTAGACACCTCCTTCTGGAGACACTCTATTTTCTGACCGTGTTGTTGCTGCATGAAATGCAATCTTTCGCTAGTCAATTTGAAAAGAGAAATTATTTTTTCAAGGCGTATACGATCATTTTTCTCCAACGTGTATATTCTTTGCTTCAACTGCTCGCATTGTTCCACAATTTCAGGATCTTTGACATCTTTGATATCCGGATAAAATTTGGTAAAATGGCTTTGGAAAGTCGAAGGAGCTTGGCTGGTTTTTATCTCTTCTAATATAAATTTACCAAGGTCTTTCCCAAAAAGAGAAAGGTTTTGCATGTAGCTATAAACGTCACTCAACCTTTTCTCGTAAAACGAACTATCGTCCTTTAACTGTTTATTATCATCTTTAGATGTTTGTAATTGATGTTCCAGTGATTCAATTTTTGTTTGTAAACTATGTTGTGTAATTCTAAGTCTTTTTGAAGCAGCGCTTTTCTCTTCACGTACTGCTTTTTGTAAAGACTTGATTTTTTCAAATCTAGTGTCATCCAAGGTAACTTTTTTCTTTAATTCTTGAATAACATTCTCCTTTTCATCAAGTTTCTGGCGCAAAATTTCGATCTCCTCATTTTTTAGTTGAGTTTCTTTTAGCATGTTAGGGAGATCATAATCTTTGAAAACTTCTTCGACATTAGAGCAAGGACGTGAATTCTCTTTAACCTCTTTCAGCTTTATAATGTCTTCATCTTCACCAGTTGTAGTTTCAGATAGACAAAATGCGTTTTCTAAGTGAGCGAACTCAAATTTTGGCTCCAAGCTCATATCTTTCACAACAAGTTCGACAGAGTTTCTTGCAGTTTCCAGTACACGAGGCATTGTGAGAGTTTTCGTGGGAGTAGAAGAAGGCCTGTCCATATCTACATAACCCTGTTCCTCATGAGCAATAAATTTATTGGGACTGGCATTCCCTAAAGTACTAGGCTTACCAGTAGGAGATAAAGCGTTGCCTCCTATTCCGACTGTTTGTAAACGGTTTCTTCGAGGAAACTTAAGTGGTGAAGTCGAAGCACTCTGAGAGGTTTCTGTGAGCCCATTTTTCTCTACTCGATCTGAATTCCGTCTCCCCGATACCGTCCTGCCCCAAAGATCGGTCATCCAGCCTTCCATGACGATAATTTATTTATTCTCAACTATTTTGCTTTGGGTATCAGACTCAATTTGGACATCGTTTACAGGAGCAAACTTTTTTGTGTTTTTTCTTTCTTTATATGGCCACTTCGGCGGCTAAAACGCGATATCCAAAAAAAAAAAAAAAATTAATGCCTGCCAGTAAGAAAGAAGTACACTATAAAAATTCTGCATACAGATGTGTTCAAGTCTGGTGGACCACCCGGCCTGCTACCCAAACTTTGGTAGTGTTACGATCATCACCATTGAAAAACCATTTTGCGATGATGTCTTCTTTAGTAATTAGTGGAGGATTTTTGTAAAAATCTTGGTTTTGCTCTTGCTTTTGTAGTTGCCAATGGAATGTGTCGACGTTGGACCCTGGAGTGCCAGTATCGATCGCTTGAACGTCAAACTGTTTACCCACCTCGAATGTACCCAAGGTATCCTCCATGTTTAAGACTTGAGCTCCTCCCATAGTTGCTAGATACAGGCACTCTGAAACTGATAATTTGACATTGTCGCTTTCCTTCATTGCCAGATGCCTTGAAACGGCAAAGGCCTGTCTGCCAGTAGCTAGTATGCTGCAAGAATGACCTGCTGAAACGTCGGTACCAAGCCCGACTTTTATGCCCTGGTCCAACAACCAGCGTACTCTACACTCTCCTGAAGTCAAAGAAGAGTTAGAGATAGGACAATGGGAGATGCCGCAGCGTCGTTGTCTCACCACATTCGCTTCAGCGTCTGTCAAGTGAACACAGTGTGCTAATACGGTTTTTTCTGTGAGCAGCCCGTATTTGTCGTATACATCGGTATAGTTCGTACATTCAGGAAACAGTTCTTGGACCCATTGAATCTCCTTTTTGTTTTCTGACAAGTGCGTTTGCACATGTAGGTCTTCATCCTTCACCAGTTTGGATAATTTTTGCATCAATTCTCTTGAGCAGGAGGGCGCAAACCTTGGTGTCACTATAGGATTTACCAGAGGATCACCAAGAGTTTCTTTTATATATTTGATGATTTTCACTGTACTTTCATAAGAGGTTTTGGTGTCCTCAATATAATAATCTGGTGCATTGGCGTCCATGCAAACTTTTCCAACAAGCACTCGCTGTCCTAACACAGAGCTTATCTGAGCTAAAAGCTTGGCAGACTTCGCATCAATGGTGTTATAGTAAGCCACTGTCGTGGTGCCATGAGATAGCGTCCTGCCGATTACTTTATTATAAACTTCGCTTGCAATATCTTGATTTGCTAGCGCTGCTTCCATAGGAAATGTGTATTTCTCCAGCCAGTCTAATAGAGTAGAATTCCCAAATATTCCTACATTCGGATACTGTGAGATATGATTATGCGTATCTATAAACCCTGGGAAGTAAAAACTGGTCAAGCAGGATTTGTCTTCTCCCGTTATATCCACCACTAAAATGTCATCCGGTGATAGACTAGCATCATAATCTAAACAGTCCATGACTGGATCGGAAGAGTCTCTCTTCACAAATTTGATGATTCCATCAAGAACTCCGATGGATGTTCTTTCTCTGATCCTTAGCTCTCCCAATTTAGGGGTATCTACAAATGTACCAAAGAAAACTAAAAAACTTGTTTGTTCATCATTGACTTTGTTCAGAATAAAGTTACTTTTTGTCATTCCTCATGAAAGGAGTGTCCAATCATTTTATCCATCAGAAAAAAAATACTTTACCCTAAATGTCTGTTTTAGATTTCTTATCTTTCTCCCTTTTATAACCCGAGACTGTTTATTATCTGAACTTCCGAGTGATAAATTAGTGAATGGTCATAATACATGATTTCAGATAAGATCAAACCAAGATAAGAGATAAGTACTCTCAAGGTAATGTTGGGACTGAAAAGCTGTTTGGCTATCCTTATTGGATATGTCGTTGCCGTGTGTGCTTTGTTTTCAAGCAAGGGAAGGAATCCGTCATTGAATAATTGGGAGAAGTTAAAGGATCAAAAATTTTCCACTGTAGATAACTTCGGGCTAACTGGTCACTCTTTGTTACAGTTCTTCCAGGATAACTTGGCAATTTTAGGTTTTTCTGAGGAGAAAGTTCATCATAAACGCTCTTCTTTTTATTATGATGTTTTTAAAGAGTATATCCTACGTGGTGCTAATTCAAAAAAGTGCTCACCTGCAAACTCAGCTATTGCAAAACTGAACAAAGATGTTAATCCCATGCCAGTTCACTCTCACAATGATTACTGGAGAAAGCTACCGCTTTTTGAAGGTCTAGCGTATGGTGCAAGAAGTACTGAAGCAGACGTGTGGAATATAGACGGAAAAGAACTAGCCGTGGGCCATAACGAAGCTTCTTTGGACCCAGTCGAATTGACACTAGATAAACTGTACACGGGCCCTCTTTCAAAAATATTAGATGAGGTCAATTGTCAAGATTCTTTTTCCGATAGTAAGAACGGTGTGTTCTTCAATTCGCCTGAAACTTCACTTTTCTTTTATATTGATTTTAAGTCCGATGACAATGAACTGACTTACAAATTATTGATGCAAAAGTATTTCAAGCCTTTGATCGACTCCGGCTATCTAACGTATTACGACATGAAAAAGGAAGAAGTTTCTTGGAACCCTATTACAGTAATATTAACAGGCAATTATCCAACGTCGCTAGAGGTTTTAGATAACGGAAATGATGACGGCTATTTCAACTCTAACCAAAGATTTGCGTTCTTGGATGCACCATTATTAGATTTGGAACCCAAGTACTCTAACCTTTCCGTCACTACGACTGTATCCTTCAACGAATTAATGAGACATTGCGGTTCTGATCATTGGAAGGTATTGTTAAGAGGCCATATGGGTTCGGATGAGATTACTTGTGCCAAGAAGGTGATTGACGAGGCCCATGCGTTGAAGCTAACAACCAGAATTTGGGGGGCCCCAACCTGGCCTTTTAACACAGTTAAGACCATTTCTCACCAAATCTTCCACGATTTGGGTTCTGATTTACTCAACCTGGACGATATGTTCATGGCATCGTCATTAATCTAAAAAACAGTATCCGAATGGTTCAGCGATAATTCGACATAGTAAACAAGAAATACCGTATATATTTATATATTGATAACAGGTAGGTTGATAGACATGCTTACCTGCTTGAGCAAAACAAGAGAACAGTATATGCGTGTTCTCTTACCGCGCAAAATTATTTGGAATAGAGACACGCGCACATAGAATGATATCTTTTGCAATAGCTCACCTGTTAGAAAACAAGTATTTATTGCGATCGTAATCGCGAGTCATTCTTCTCACAAGTCTTTAAATATTAAATTTAACTCTCAATCAACACGACCCTTATCTATTGAATATTTATTTTTTTTTTCCGCCTCTGTTTCCTTTCCGTTTTAGTGAAATTTCTAAGATTAATTGACGCAATTAATTAATAAAGGCTAGACGTGAACTTCTAGCTCGAGATATAATACAAAATGAGACATATATCCACTGCCATACCAGTACAATAACGTTTACAATGACTGCACAAAAAGAAGCACCGGTAAAGATAACCAACAAAGACATTGCTCAAGAGTTCTTGAACAGATATGATACATTTTTGTTCGATTGCGATGGTGTCTTGTGGCTAGGTTCGCATGCGCTACCATACACCCAAGAGATCTTGAATCTTTTGAAACAGTTAGGGAAGCAATTGATCTTTGTGACTAATAACTCCACTAAGTCTCGTTTAGCATACACAAAGAAGTTTGCCTCCTTCGGTATCGACGTTAAAGAAGAACAAATCTTCACTTCTGGTTATGCATCAGCTGTTTACGTTCGTGATTTTTTGAAGTTACAACCTGGCAAAGATAAAGTTTGGGTATTCGGTGAGAGTGGTATTGGCGAAGAATTGAAACTAATGGGGTACGAGTCTCTTGGAGGTAACGATTCGAGATTGGATGTACCATTCAGCGCAAGTGAATCACCATTTCTGGTCGACGGCCTTGATAAGGACGTTAATTGTGTGATTGCTGGGTTAGATACGAAAGTAAATTACCATCGTTTGGCTGTTACACTACAGTATTTACAAAAGGATACTGTCCATTTTGTGGGTACGAACGTAGATTCCACCTTCCCACAAAAGGGGCACACCTTTCCCGGTGCTGGTTCCATGATCGAATCATTGGCATTCTCATCCAATAGAAGACCATCTTATTGTGGTAAACCAAACATGAATATGCTGAATACCATTGTGTCAGCTTTCAACTTAGACAAATCAAGATGTTGTATGGTCGGTGATAGGTTGAATACCGATATGAAATTTGGTGTCGAAGGTGGATTAGGCGGCACACTATTAGTTTTGAGTGGTATTGAAACTGAAGAAAGGGCCTTGGAAATTTCAGCTGACTATCCAAGACCTAAATTTTACATTGACAAACTGGGTGACATTTACACCATGACCCAATAATGAACTACAAAGAGACCAAAGTAAAACTGAAAAAGAGTTCATGATGAAATTTTCTTTTCAATGAGAAAAAAATAAGACTATATAGGTTCGTAGATGTTGTGTAAGTTGTATATTTGTTATATATATGTACTAAAGGAGAAAAGGCTTTTCCAAGGGTTGTAGGTGGATGATAAAAATCATAGATCAGTGTTATAGTATTTCGATAATTCAATTCTCGCCAGTTTGAACTCTAACCTAGCTTGATTCAAAGCCTTAGCTATCAAAATCAAAAATATGGAATCAGCATGTGTATTATCCGCCTGTATCTTCATTTCTTCGTCATCCTCGTTGATATCGATTCCATTGATGACCGATTTGTTACTTAGAGTATTGATTAATTCAACCTTATTGGGAAAGAAATGCTCCATTTTTCTGCCCAGGTTTTGGATTCTTTCGCAAACCCACGCGATTCTTTGTAAACCTAAAGCTGCAGAAGAGCCCTTTAAAAAATGCCCTAAGTTATCTAATTCTGTGAGATTTTTATCGCCGTCCAGCTGTCGTTGCATCTGGGCAAAAGTGGTTTGTGCCTGGTCGATGAATTGAATAATCAAACTCTTAGAGAAATCGGAATCATCGTCATCCATCGATATGATTTCGTTCAAAATTGTCCAATTAATGATCTCGGGTGGGATGGTAGACATAATTGTATATTTATTCTTTTGTTTCCGGAAACGTGGGTGGCTACTCTTTTTTAGCTATTTTTCTTTAAAAAATAAAAATCTTTACACAAATAGTAAGTTCTGCTGATCCAAATCGCAAGAATTGTTTGTACTAATGTGTTTCAAATTAAAAAAACATGCTCCCAAATAAAAACTAGTTAAATTTGATAAAATCCATTAAACTTTTCATGTAATTTTCTCTTTCAATTTTTCCGACTGGGGCGGGTCACACAAAGTGTTTTATAGTAATAAGCTTCATAAACGAACGGTTTTCCCTGTATTGCATACGTAGTATTCTACTTCTATTTACCATTATTTAATGGAGTCCTTGCTTCTTTTCCCTTCACGTTTGATGATGGGTTTTTTGGACAGAAGCAGGTTCAATCTTTCACTTTGACAGGGCAATACACCGGAAGTGGACGACGAAGAGGATGTTGAACTTTGCAGATCTCTTTCCATAACTTGCATCATTTTTTCAAATTTCTTGAACAATAGCTCAGCTCTAACCATCAGATCGTTCCAATCTAACTTCCCGTCAAGTTCGTTGAAGAATTTCAATATTTGGTCGAACTGGTTTAAATGCTGTAAGATAGCTTGTGAATTTTTCTGCAAGATCGCCAACATAAAAAATAATTGGAATTGTGAACTATAGAAAAAGGTCCAAAAATTCTCCCAAATATGCATGATGTCTTGCATGTCGAATTCTCTCTTAAACCATACTAACAGCATTCTAAAGCAGAAAAACAAGTTTCCTGAATCGCACTTGTTAAGGTGTTCGCTCAATTCAGGCAACATCAGTTGAGCTAATTCCACAAGGGTCAACATTTGTTCATGAATACCACTTTGGTCTCTCAAAAAGTTTCTCTCCATAACATCCATAAAATGGGTGAAACACCAAAACGTTTTCCATTCATCCTTCATGATAACGTAAATTGGCGACAAAAGGTCTGTCATGCCCTGTACATAGCCTAGATTCGTATTGTATGCGTTATAAGTAGTAAGGATGTTTTGTAGATGAATCAAATGCGGGTTTTTAATCTCGTCATCAGCTTCATCGCTCTCCTCGCCGGCTAATTCCACACTGTCTTTGTTGTTTTCATTTTCAGGCGACTCTTGAGACAACGGTGGCAGTCCGTCAACAGTGTTGTATTGGAATATACTCAAGTTTCTATCGCAACGTCTTACATCTTTGGATATCCTAAATATCTGATCCTTCCAATATTCTTCTTCATCTTCGTCGTCAAACTGTAAGAAATCCTTTGACCAGGTTAGTTTTAGTTGATCATATTCCGCAGCTAAACTCTGATCGATTTGTAATCTCTCATCTTGAGAAGAGTCCCAAGGGTATATCTCCAAAAGGAACCCCCAAACTTTTCCTCTCAAATCATTATTTTCCAGCCCACCATGGAATATGAAATCTTTAACTTCGTTTACTGTGACTCTCAGCCTCCCGTCGTTCTCATCCCAAAGCGAATTCCATTTCGCCTCGGTTAGGGGAAATTGTCTTTGTAGGGCGTTATTTATTTCTATGTCATTTAATTCATCAGTCAAATTCAAATCGTTGAAGATGTTGTTTCTATACGAATCAAATAGTTTATTCTGCTTTTGGTATCTTTCAGCTTCTTGTTTTACTCCCAGTGACCAGTTTGCTAAATATACTCTCGCAGAATCATAGTCTTGCTCAATCTGTTTAACCTTCTCGTTATTCAGAAGCTTTTGCAAGTATTCGTTGTCGATTTGTGATTTTTGAATTGTAGAGTTATTGGTTAACCAGCTGTCAATAAAGTTGCTTGACTTGGTAGTAACGTCTGCTATTTTGCTCATTACGTTCCACTTCCATTCTTGCAATTTCTCGTTTAGTTTTACACCAGCTGTGCTAGGATCAGCTTTATTTTTGTTCTGATTGTTATAACTTTCCAATAGATCCTTAGAGACAAAATTCCTTAAATCATTCAAAGTAGGATTTACTAACCAAAACTCTGTTTCTAGATTAGATTTCTTCAGCTCCGTTAACTCATTGATTTTGTTTCTTAGATCCACGCCACCCCAATATAACTCATCTGAGTCATCGAAGGGATTCATAGATACACGTAGCTTTATTAACTTGTCCTTTGTTGATGGGCAGATTTGATCATGAAAAAATAGAACAGGGGGTTGAAATCCTGTGAATTGTTCTACCAGAGGATATATAACCAGAGACCCAACATACCACCCATTAGGGCTTGGAGGCCTAAATTGGATGCAGTATATCTGTGACAGAGAAATCTGGAAGGCTTGGTCTGAAGAGGTATTGATCAGATTACTAAAACTTATTGAGTTCTCAATGACGAATGGTGTAGAACTTGGACACACTCCCAACTTAGACTCATACGTGAGCAGTTTTGCTATCTCGGATGAGGAAAAGCTGGATTCCGGAATATATTGCAGGACTGTTTGATGAGATTGTTGGTTGGGTTCTACGGAAAGTAGTAGAAAACCAGCTATGTTATCTCTGGCATCACTAGTTGGATGTAGAAACACCTTTGATTTGCAAAACAATAGCTTACTCATTAAGGGGACGTGCGGATGACTCTTGTGAAATTCGACTGGAGGATGGGGCCTGTATCTCAGAAACGTAACTGTGTAATTTGAATATACTAAATTGGATCCGATACGACTAGTTGACGGGTATTCTTCGAAGTATCTTTTTAAAATGCGCCTCTCTTTATGTAGACCTTTTCCTTTCCCCATATATTATGTTTAAGCCTCTCGGATTTTCTTTTCCCTGTTGTGTGGGGCTCCCGCCTCAGCTAAAATTATTTACTATGGCGAAATAAAGATAACAGTCAACAGAGTCAATGAGGTACAAAAGAAAGTTAAACACTGCCCACGCTATGTACCAAGGCCCACCGCAACCGCCTTCTCAGGGTGTACCCATGCCATTCATTGTTAACAACAACAATCCCTATCCAAACGGCAATATGAACTTTCCTCGCACTGCGCAGCAGAGTATACCGCCCACGGTGTACCCTCCGCAAGTACCATTTCCAGGCCAACCACAGGGGAGTCAGTTTCCGCAAGCTTCGCCAGACCAACAAGTGTTCAATCAGCCACCACAAGTGGCCCAGCCTTTCCACAACTCTGCGCCAAATACTAATCTCGCTGGGGCTGCGAATAATGGGACCATTCCAGTGTATACACCGCTGACATCCTTCCCTCATCCCATGGCAGCTGCCGCAGCAGCAGCAGCAGCTGCTGCTGCTACCGCTGCTGCTACTGCACCATCTCCACAGCCTATATCTCCGGCATCTCTACCGATGTTACGAGTGCCATACCACATAAGAAAATATTTGTCCAACCTGGCGACCTTGAAATTGTATGAAGTAATAAATGAAATCAACATGGCAATGAACAAGATAACCTTGCTTTCGTTTTGGACGGACCTGGTATCGAGGGTTTTCACTCCTGATGCAGTGATCAGGTATAGTAAGAAGTCCATGACTGATTATCGGGAATTTGAGTTTGTTATCCCTGTGTTCGTCATAATTTGCTCTACACTGGGCAGATTTGGCATTGTGAAAATGGAAATCAAAGTTCTGCAACTTAAGACACAAGTTCTAAGTAATTCTACTATTTTCTTCAATTGTCCCCGCGCTACACTTATTTATTATTATCCTGATGGTTCCTATATCACGCATTTCGCACAGTTAAAGGGTGCGTTTGACCTTGACTTGAAAATCAATTGGCTGGACGTATCTATGCATAGTTTCTTCCCTGATGTTGAATGGAACTCGGTGGAGAGGCTTTTGAGTGATGAATACAAGTCATCAGAGATTGAGAAAATATTCTCCAAATTGAAACAAGAGGATGTCAAGGAACAAGAAAACTCATTCGCAGAAAGTAATGGAACAAACGTGCCCCAAAACTTCGAAGCAATAACACAGCTAAGATCTTACTTTGATGTGTTCAGAAACGTCTCCGTATTCGGCACTCAAGAGGGGCTAATGAGAATTATGCAGATAAGTACAGTCATGTCTACTTTGAAAAATCTTCGAAAGTTCCAAATCGAAAAGAACATCGATAGTCCTGTGACTGCCCTGAGTGCGTATATTGATTCCGACAAGAAGGGCACCGTGGGCGAGCCCATTCACTCAAAGAGGCGACGCAACAGTGGAATCTCCCCTCACACCACTACTCTGGGACCGAGTGCTAATTCCAATACGAACAATGACGAGCCTCTTACCAGTGATGTTAACGATACCAACAACGACATGACGAAAAAGAAGATGAAGTTCTGAAAGAGGACACCTCTCCACTTTACCTGCAGAAGACACCGAAATTGCATGGACTACGCCGGACAGGATAGTATCACGATGACAAAAATAATATGTAACGTTTCGACAATAGTGTAGATTATAATCACTTCATAGTATAGTGTAGTGTAATGGATTTCAGATATAGGTGGGTCCCGGGTAATACGGAGTTTTAGCGAAATTTCGAACTTGAAAGTTAAACAATTAAAAACGTTCCAAAACAAAAGATAGGACGGCTTGAGCAGCAATTGACTAGCGAACTCAGCACAGACCAAGCCAAAGATGATCTCAGATGAACAGTTGAACACCTTGGCCATCACTTTTGGTGTCCTCATGATGACTTTGATTGTCATTTACCACGCCATTGACTCCACCATGTCCTCTAAGAACTGAGAATGCGTGCAACAAGCAGCCCTACTCGATTTTTATACATTACTACAAGCGTATTCCTACTGAAAACGTATGAGTATAAAACGCTGAGCTGACTTTTAATCAATGTCCCATGATTTTACTGCGCTAATTCTCTCTCCCTTTTTTGTTTTTAGTTTTCTGAAGCAAAGAGTCTATAAGTAGTTATGTATGGATGAACGCATCTTCCTTAGTTTGTATATTTAATATTATTAATGAAAAAATGCTTATATATGTTCGAATACACATACTAAAAGTCTTCTTCGCCCAATATATCTTTTGCGCAGCTCGCTACCTGGTACAATGCCTCAGATATATCCGTAAACGCTCTCGAGAATGCAATGCCGTGAACTTCGGTCCAATGCATCTTTTCACTATCTATTTCGGTGCTGTTAGCAACCGAAGGCAGAGGTAGTTGTTGCTGCCCTGGGTTTGGAATCTTTTGCTGGTATATCTTTTTGAATAAATTTTTTTCCATAGAATTGGATCCCGAATTTATATTCGAGTGTGATTGGTCCTGCATTTCACTGAACTTCTTGATGAAGTGATATAGCTTCTTACGTGACATAATTGGGTTTGGTAAATAGCGCGGAATCTTGTTCTTTGACCTGAAACAATTGGATAAGATGTAAAAAACAAAAATCACAGATGAGACACTGTCCCTCCGTAACGATAACAACGCTCTTGTGGTTTCGATATCGAAATCCTGGTCCCATATTTCGAAAAATGCACCTGAGATTCTAGATTCAATAATCTTGGACAACAAAAATTGGCATGAATCAATTAGACTTATATATTTCTCAGGACTGAAATTTGAAATAAGAATTGGTTCATGACGCGCCTTTTTCAAAAGTTCTCTGATCGCTTCAAGACTTTGAGTCAGCCTGACTTCACGAATATGGGAGAACGCAAAAGTTAAATCAGTGGGTGCATCATCTGCATCTCTGTACAAATAACGGTCCGCCACCGTTTGGTACGATTGGCTTAAGTGTGCCAATAAAGATGATATACTATCTCTTAGTTCTGTTCTGGCCCTGAAAGGCCATACTATCCAATTGATGGGGACCGACATCAAAATCCCAATGATAAGAGCCAACCCTGTAACCCAAGTGCATTTCCATATACCAGCCGTCGATAAGTTATGGTGTCTATCGGGTTTGCTGTATGGTTCTAGAGCGATTACAGTAAAGCACATTAACGCGGTGAAACTTGACTTGGTATTTTTATAAACTAGAAAGTTGATACTGAATGGGACCACAATTAGTCCGGCAAATGTACAGATCACATATGGGCTACCGAAATGTCTCGATTGATTTGCAGCCCACCCCCAAAAGATACCTATTATACCACAAATTAATCTTCGTACCACTAACGTCCAGTTACCAGAATACCTTCTATGAGCTAATACATAAAATGTAATAGGAGCCCACCAGCAGTGATGTTCCTGATACCAGTGGTAGGATTCAGGTAACCAGGCTGGCAAACACAAAAAGATCATGCAAAAGGTAACTTTCAGTGCCCACTTGCATTCATCCCCAGATATGACCCTACTTAATTTCCATAATTTAAACCGCCAGGGGTTGTGAGTGGTATGGAAGTTAAAGTCATTATGGTCAATGGCTCTTATGGAAATAAGACGACTTTTATTGTTCTTTGATTCGGCATTGTCGTCATCGGCACTTGAGTCGTACCTTAATGCTTCTTCTTTGCCTTTATTATACTTATGTCTGGACGTATAAGTGTTGTACACTCTTTCAAAAATTTCATCGACATCACGTTTGGCCTCGAAGTAGTGAAGAACATTTCCCGCACCTTCATCTAGAACACACTGTTTCGGTAATCTTGTCAAGGCACGAGAAAGAGGGTAGGATGGGAGGGCAACTCTCCAATGAATGTTTTCACCTAGAACTTGACAATCGTGGATGACAGTAACTAGTTGCCTTGCAGAGTTTCTTAAATATCTCAGAAACAAGAAAATGTCAACAGACTCTTCATCGTTTAGTAGTTCCTGTGAGAACAAATTAGAGTTAACAAAATCCTTATAACAAACATCTAGTTTATAAATTTTCCTCTTCAATTTAGAATTGGAATGACCTAGTATCTTCGCGCATTCCTCTGAGTTATATTTTTGAGTCTGAGATTCATATTTCTTCAATACCCTTGATATTTTTTCCAAAACAAAAACCATTTCCAGTATCAAATTGAAAATGCCTCTGGAAAACGATGACTTTAAGGCGTTTATATAGATCTCATTTTTTAAAAGTCCTGGGCTGATTGGATTGAAGGCATTGGGCGTATTTTCTCTTGTTGGTAGACCAGAAGATTCAGGGCTGACACTTTGCTCTTTACTTGGGTCAGTAGTGTTCGACCTGTATCTCTCTAATTCTTCATACATTTTTTTCAACTCAATATCACTAAAAATCTTGGGGGCAATGGGCAATACTCTTAACGAAGTTTCCATCGCGGTTAGGGAATTCCTTAAATTTTTCAAAGATTGAAGGTCAAACCTAGAAATCGTCAATTGGTTAACGAAATCTCTAAAACCTTGAGACAGGTCAATGTTCAAAGTTTTCACCATTTTCACTTGTGCTTGGTATATTTTTTCCTTGTCATTAACCAAGTCTGTATCAACTAATGCCATTAAAAAAGACTTTGTGGTTTGTAGGCACTCCGTGTAGTGCTCCATCAACTCGGCATTACCACCATGTGGAGATACGCATACACATACCAAGAGAGATAGCAGGAGGCCAAACAAGTAAGAGATTCCGAAATCCCAAAAAATTTGCCATTGCAAATCTTTCTTAGACGAGACCAATCGGACCGTATGGGTGAAAATAATAGACAGGGAGAACGAGACAGCAACATAGAAAAAACGGCGATAAATAGATCTTAACCAAACGGCCAAAAAAAGAGCCATGGTGAGACTTTGGAATAGAATCCCACCCTGGTAGTTAGCGGCTGGTTTCGTCGCTGTGGACACATACCAAGCCAAAGCGGACCACCCGAGGCCAAAACTTGCGCCGATTACGGAACTTAAAGTCATTTCCAGTTGGACACCGACGTTTCTAACCGGATGGTGTATGAGTACAGCAATAGGAAGAAAATACCTGAATTCGTGGCCAACCCATTTACCTGACGGCCTGATGACGCAAATCACTATTGCAACAAAATAGGCGATGAAAAACTTGAATAAGGATACCCAGTTCTCCCTAAGGTCCCTTGGGAAACGGATGATTGGCTTATAGACAGCCGTCCACACGTCGTGGAAAACATTACTAAAACTTGACTGCAATTTTTTCCTTGCTGTATCATCATCGTCACCGATGGCACTGTCCGGATATCTGCCTTTGTTATCTGGTTTAGTAAATGCAGCATCGAAAAATCCGTCTCTTAACTCCTCCAGACCAAAGTCTTCCACTTCCTCCCAATTTTTATCTTTAGTTAAACTTTCCAGCCGCATTTGCGATAAGGATGCCACCGACTGCTGCGGACTTCCTGCAGAGTTAAGCCCGCTTATACCGGCAGGATGCCTGTAATTTAATTCATGTAGTGACCTAAGGGACGTTTGGGAGTATGAACCCTTCACGATATCAGGGTCATGACCGGGACTTCGATCTCGCTCATATCTACTCATGACGCACTATGATAATTCAAGCACTATACCGTTTATACTTCCCTAGTAGAATGCGGGCGGGACAAGTAGAGAATAAAAGGGAATTCAGTTGAATCAATATTTCTTTGACTTCAAAAAGTGGACACCTGCACATCTATTGACCAACATTTATATATAATTATCACTATCATTATTATATCGCCTTTTACCTAATGCTTTTGTTTTAATCAAAAATTCTCTGTTTGAGCCCTAATCTATAATTGTAGGGATAAAAGCTGTTTTAGTTAGGTTTCATGTTTACACGTGACTTGTTTTCAGGTCACCTACTGTTTAAGTCTTAGGCTTTTTTAGGGCTTCAGATAATAGTGAAATTTCCTTATGCTCCACTATAAGAGAAATGACAGCTATATTTACAATTACTAAGAAAAGAGTACATTGAAGGGGCTCTGAAGAAAAGCTCTGATTAGTTTAAGCTTAGCAAATGGTGGAGATGACAGCTGGACCATGGTATATTAGACAACGTGACACAGATCTACTCGGGAAATTCAAGTTCATACAAAACCAAGAAGATGCGAGATTAAGGGAAGCTACCAACGGTACGGCAAATTCCCGGTGGTCGCTGGGCGTCAGTGTAAAACCTCACAATGACTGCAGAAACCGGTACGTCAACATCATGCCGTTTGAAAGGAACCGCGTCCACTTGAAGACTGTATCCGGGAATGACTACATTAATGCGTCCTACGTAAAAGTGGATGTCCCCGGACAGAGTATCGAACCGGGATACTACATTGCCACCCAGGGTCCAACGAGGAACACTTGGGAACAGTTCTGGCAGATGTGCTACCACAACTGCCCCTTGGACGACATCGTCATTGTGATGGTGACGCCCTTGGTCGAGTATAACAGGGAAAAGTGTTTCCAATACTGGCCCCGTGGCGGTGAAGGCGATATGGTCAGGGTTGCACCGCAATTGCAAGGCCCCGGTGGGTTCAGGGACAGGTCCGAGTTTCCTTGCGATCTGCAGATAGAATTCTTGAGTGAGCGCAAAGTGAAAGACTTCTACACGGTCACCGATATCAAGTTAACGCCCTCAGACCCCAGTGTTGGGCCCGCCAAAACTGTGCATCACTTCTACTTCGATCTTTGGAAAGACATGAACAAGCCGGAGGAAGTCATACCCATCATGGAATTATGCGCTCATTCACATAGCCTTAATTCTCGCGGGAACCCGATCGTAGTGCACTGCTCTGCAGGCGTAGGAAGGACGGGGACGTTCATTGCCCTCGACCATCTCATGCATGACACCCTTGACTTCAAAAATATCACACAACCCCTAAGGCGCCCTGAAGAGTATCCAGAAGAGTACACACGAGACCTAATTGAGCAGATCGTGTTGCAATTGCGCTCGCAGAGAATGAAGATGGTACAGACGAAGGATCAGTTCCTGTTCATCTATCACGCCGCCAAATATCTTAACAGCCTCTCTGTCAGACAACAGAAAGCTAAATAAAGCCCATGCCTGGACTCCTTCGTAAGCAGCACCCATTAGTTTGGTATACTTCCTCTCAGGTATTGTCGTTATGGCAACAGATCCCATACACCACAGCTAGCCCTAGGTCATCGGATACGGAATTTAGGAAACGGTGCAATTTTTTTTTTCGTTTTAGCACGCAACTGAAAAAAAAAAAAAAAAAAAAAA
>NC_030979.1:35962-115282 GCF_001298625.1 Saccharomyces eubayanus
TCCGTTGAAATTATTGCCAACGAACAAGGTAACAGAGTCACCCCATCTTTCGTTGCTTTCACTCCAGAAGAAAGATTGATCGGTGATGCTGCCAAGAATCAAGCTGCTTTGAACCCAAGAAACACTGTCTTCGATGCTAAGCGTTTGATTGGTAGAAGATTCGACGACGAATCTGTCCAAAAGGATATGAAGACTTGGCCATTCAAGGTTATCGACGTTGAAGGTAACCCAGTCATTGAAGTCCAATACTTGGAAGAAACTAAGACTTTCTCCCCACAAGAAATTTCCGCCATGGTCTTGACCAAGATGAAGGAAATTGCTGAAGCTAAGATTGGTAAGAAGGTTGAAAAGGCCGTCATTACCGTCCCAGCCTACTTTAACGATGCTCAAAGACAAGCTACTAAGGATGCTGGTTCCATTTCTGGTTTGAACGTTTTGCGTATCATTAACGAACCTACTGCCGCTGCTATTGCTTACGGTCTAGGTGCTGGTAAGTCCGAAAAGGAAAGACATGTTATGATTTTCGATTTGGGTGGTGGTACTTTCGATGTTTCCTTGTTGCACATTGCTGGTGGTGTTTACACTGTTAAATCTACCTCCGGTAACACTCATTTGGGTGGTCAAGATTTCGACACCAACTTGTTGGAACACTTCAAGGCCGAATTCAAGAAGAAGACCGGTTTGGACATTTCCGAAGACGCTAGAGCTTTGAGAAGATTGAGAACTGCTGCTGAAAGAGCTAAGAGAACTTTGTCTTCTGTCACTCAAACCACCGTTGAAGTCGACTCTTTGTTCGATGGTGAAGATTTCGAATCCTCTTTGACTAGAGCTAGATTCGAAGACTTGAACGCCCCAATGTTCAAGTCTACTTTGGAACCTGTTGAACAAGTTTTGAAGGATGCTAAGATTGCTAAGTCTCAAATCGACGAAGTTGTCTTGGTTGGTGGTTCCACCAGAATTCCAAAGGTCCAAAAGTTGTTATCTGACTTCTTTGACGGTAAGCAATTGGAAAAATCTATTAACCCAGATGAAGCTGTTGCTTACGGTGCTGCTGTTCAAGGTGCTATCTTGACCGGTCAATCCACTTCCGATGAAACCAAGGACTTGTTGTTGTTAGATGTTGCTCCATTATCCCTAGGTGTTGGTATGCAAGGTGACATKTTCGGTATCGTTGTCCCAAGAAACACCACYGTTCCAACCATCAAGAGAAGAACTTTCACYACYKKCGGTGACAACCAAACCACCGTTCAATTCCCAGTTTACCAAGGTGAACGTGTTAACTGTAAAGAAAACACTTTGTTGGGTGAATTCGACCTAAGAGGTATCCCAATGATGCCAGCTGGTGAACCAGTCTTGGAAGCTATCTTCGAAGTTGATGCCAACGGTATCTTGAAGGTTACTGCCGTCGAAAAGTCCACTGGTAAGTCTTCTAACATTACCATTTCCAACGCTGTCGGTAGATTATCTTCTGATGAAATTGAAAAGATGGTCAACCAAGCCGAAGAATTCAAGGCTGCTGATGAAGCTTTCGCCAAGAAGCACGAAGCCAGACAAAGATTGGAATCTTACGTTGCTTCCATCGAACAAAACGTCACTGACCCAATCTTGTCYTCCAAGTTGAAGAGAGGCTCCAAGTCCAAGATCGAAGCCGCYTTATCYGAYGCYATGGCCGCTTTGCAAATCGAAGACGCTTCTACTGATGAATTGAGAAAGGCTGAAGTTGGTTTGAAGAGAGTTGTCACCAAGGCCATGTCTTCTCGTTAAGATTGCATTCATCACATATATATGAATATTATTGTATATAAATTTTGTTTTCTCTTAGCTTTGTATCCTTAATAAAATAAAATTCACAAGTATCACAATTATAATTTTTCGTTTGATTTTATTTATACCCATCAATGGAGTAACTATTGCCGCTCTCCGTGCAACTTGTTCAGGTAGTAACCTACTAAAGGGTAGGTATATGTTTTCCAGGCAAATTATATATTATTAAAAACAAAACCCCTACAAAAACTGCTTTAACAGAAAAATTATTAAAAAATATTAAAAATTACATATAATACATCTAACTTATTTTTACATATAATACATATGACTAACTTTTACATATAATACATACAACTTACTTTTTCAAAATTAATTTACATACTTCAACAAACCCGTACCCCGATATTTGTCCCACAACTCTTATGGGGTCCACGAACAGCGTCAAATTGCAAAATCCCCCCACATCGTAAACATTCTGGTCCTTTAAACGGCAGGCCTTCTGGTGTTATGCCCAATTTTTCACCTTTATCTTTCGCCTTTTTCACCTCACGTGCTTCTGGTACATATTTGCAGTTTATACAGTGATGGCCACTAAATTTGTATCTTCCGTAACATCTAGCACACACTCGGTTTTTACCGCTCCAATCTTTATAAAAGTATTTAATGCCCTTTCTAGGACACGCAATACAGTGTTTCAAGTTTTTCTTCTGGGATAATTTAGGTTGTTCTCCTTCACAATAGCCTCCACAAGACTTGACTTCTATTTTATTGCCTAATAAGTAACTTTTATGCCCCTCTATGTGAAGTCCGTATACTGTACTCTCACCTTGAAAATCGTCCGTGAACCCGAAATAAACTGGTTTTCTTTTCACAATTGGGGGAATTTCTCTCGTTTTATGGCCACTTCGACAATATGATAAAACGTTTTGTAATGTTGTTCCTCCAGCAACATTACAGTCATATGTGAATTGGCATTGAACTTTCCTTCCCTCAATAATTTCTTCTCTAGCGGATCTAGTCGTCACAGTAGCGGACATTCCAAGAGATCTTGAAATATGAACAACCCCGTCCATAATTGATGAATAAACAGTTTGAATTGCTATTTTGTAAGATTCAGGGCCTTCGCCCTTTTTCACGACGTATCCATCTGAATCGATTAAACCTGCCAAAAATGCTTCACGGACCTCTACATGCTCGCTGTACATGAACTCTGGGATTTGCTTCTCACCATCGAGCTCCCTTTTAAACTTCAATTTTGTGACGGCGTTCCAAAATGGATTATTCTTCCTTAAATTCCTGGTCTTCCTATTTTCATCTGGCCCATCCCCATAATGTAGCCTCACGTGTTTGGCACGCAGCGGAACATGGTCATCACACACTGTAAGGTAGAGGCCCCAAATTTTGGCTTGTTCTCGTAGACTTTCCATTAGTTTGGGGTCCAAACTATCTACAGAGATCTCGGGTTCTTTTGTTGTACCGTCACCTAGCCATAAACCAAGCATCCAAGCCATACTTTTTACAGCGGGAGTCACTAGGTCATTACGTCCAGTGAGAAATTTAGATAAAACACCATTCCCTGCARTAACCGGACTGAATCTAATACAGCTTGAAATTCTCAACTGAGCATCAAGGTAGTCCAAATCTCGGACTTCGATGTCAAAGTTAAAGTATTCGCCTTTCAAAAGCTCCATTTCTTCGATGAAACGTTTCGCGGCAAATTCACCTTCGACAGTCATTGGGAACGTTTTGTGGTGATTTTTTGGAATTGTTATTATTCTTCCGTCAAGTGTCTGACATTGTTGTAAGTTTCTCCATCTCACTTTGTATTTCGTGGCACTTCTACCACTTTTCTCTAACAGTGGTTTAGTAGGAACCCTGACAGATAGTTTATGACCTGCGGTACATTGCAAGTTCAGGCGTTGGTAAATAGTTCTACGTCTAGGGTCCAATCTACCAGGTTCGCCTTCAAAAGCTCTATGCTTGGTTTTTTGCTGAATATTGTAGATTTTTTGACAACCTTGTGTGACGCTTATAACGCGGGCGGCTGAACCATCTTCGCACATAACGTAGGAATTAGCGGTGACATTAGCGATGTCTTTAATTTCGCCATTGGCCATCAATATAGTTGTATTTTCGGAAAGCATGCTTAAAGGCTAGTGGAAGTGGTTGTTGTCTATATAGATGTGGATTGGGAGTAATTGATTATAATGGAGAGAAGAAACCATCAAGAGTATGAGTTGGCTACGATCTCATGAGCTTTAAATATTTAATGACTAACCGTTCAATTAGAACGCTTTAACGAACTTCGACTGAAGCAAAAGAACGATTCCACTCTTCCACTGCTTCACTTGAACGTAATTTCAACTTTTCGTGGTTTTCCACCTTGTAGCTCGGCCAGAAACTAGTGTATTTTCCAGTAGTACCGGCAGCTCCTACGAGGGAACGTATTGTTCTTCTGCGAAGATATTTGATGTAAACAATTACATTAGTTTTCGTGGCAGGTTAATGTAAATAATAGCATCGTTTTCGTGAATATCTGGTGCATACAGTAGCTTTCATTTTCGTGAATCACTGACGTGTGTCATAACACAAGTATTTATCGACACCTTGTGTAGTCTATTACATCAGTTTTCGTGGTTCTGCTGCAAACAATTACATCAGTTTCGTGACACCCATGTAAAATATTACATTATATTTTGTGGCATTCGTGTATTCAATTACATATATTTTCGTGGTGGTTCTCCCGTACAATTACGCCAGTTTTCGTGGTGGTTATGTTATTCCACTGAATCACCCTTCGAAGAAATCATGTATACAGCTACATCAAGTTTTTGGGGCATTCATGTATACAATTGCATCAACTCCCGCGAGTCCTTCAGGTATACAGTCGCATATGTTTTCGTGGATCTTCTACGTGTGCGACCAGACTAGTTTTCGTGGATTTCTCATCTATACAGTCAAAGAGTTTTCGTGAATCAAAAAATGTGCCATAAGAACAATTTCGTGGACGTGATCTCTGTCGTTATGGTGTGTCTCTCTTTTCTTCTTCTTTGTAGCTGTAACAAAGATGATCTCGAATAGGAAAAGTAATGAGAGATTTGGTTTGGCGTTAATATGATTTCCAAACGCCAAATCGATCTAGGAGTTACTCGATTGCCATAATAAGGACAAATCGTGCATACTCTGATGCCCAACCAATTTGTTCCAAACACTCTGCGGTTGTTTCTTTGAGCAACTCCTTGGACATTGGTTGCCTCAAACCAATGGCTCTACGAGCTCGCTGACACCCCTCAGGGATATTAGCCGCGGAATCAAACTTTTTACGTGATCTAGCTCAAATCGATTTCCCACAGATCATCCGCAGAGTGAAAAGACGCATCAGTTATTCCACCCCTTTCAGCTAATTACTGTCAAGGTCTTTATTTTTTGTTGCTTGGACAATTGCTCCAGCGTTATAGTGTGCTGGTTTTCATTAAATTGTTTTTTATCTCATCGCAGGCACGGACAGCGCCCTGTGCCCTGCGCTGTCCGTAGGGAAAAAACCAATAGTGGATGTGAATTTTAACATTTTTTTCTTCAGATGGTTGGCACCGTACAGTGATGGCTGCTACGTTCAGTAGCACGTGGAATTCTAAGGTCCAACAAATGATTCGGATATGTGTATCCTAAGAGCCAAGAAAGCAAGAAGGGCCAGAAAGAATGGTGATAGTAACACTTCACAGAGAAATTTTATGATCTGTCGCTGCTTTGAGGAGAATCGTTCCATAGAGATACGGGATTGCGAGAACAAAGATCAGACAAAATTGCTCAAAGACGCTAATACTAAGTACGATTTCGAGTTTCTTTATCATCCTCGAGGTCTTAATCAGCGTTTGACTGCTACATTTTCTTGCACACCATTTTTTTCAGCGTCTTGATCCGCCCTTTTTTGATGTAGGTTTTAACGCGGTAAAATGTTAGTTTTTTTTTGATTCAAAAAATAACAACTTAGTACTGCCATGCCATTTTAAGCTCGGAGACACAATTCACGTAGAAGCTAAACGGTAAGGATCATTCTTGGGTTTCTACTTTTTTTGGCCCGCATCGATCTCTTGGCCTGGTAAAGCCTGCGGGCAGCYCTAAGTTTGATCAGAATATAACCGGATCATTGATCAGGATGCCGTTTGTCCAAAATGATAAATCAAAACTGTTTGGCGTTTGTCTCAAACAAGCCATAGTGCTCCTTAATCAAAGGACATTGGCATTTTGATTTGAGGTTCCCGTTGAAGGCATATCCCACTAGTATACGGCCTGGCCATGGTTAAATGTTTGCCTATAACGGTAAAAAAGTATTATTTTAAGTTTACGTGTAACAATTATACCGTCTATTTGATCCATCACTGGTGGCATCTCTGAAATACGATGTAGATACCTCTGAAAATACACTTGTATTTTGAGATTAGGTGGAATCCAAACGGAATTTAATATTCGGGATTATTAGGCCTTTCATTACAATGAAAGAATAAAAATGATAACACATTTCAATCAATAGTAAGAAGAAACTAAAGCACATTTATAAAGTGGATGGAAGTCTTGACTGAGATGATATATCGTCTTTAAGAGCAGGTTGGCAAACATGATTGTGTTCATCAATGTTATCCCCGCTTTCTTTTGTAGTCCTACATCAGGCTGATTATTCCTCTATTTTAGCACAATAAGCTTGATAGTAAATTTCAGAATCATTTTGGCTTGTGACCACAACTCGAAAGATCAACTTTCGATGTTAATGGCAGTTTGTCTGTATAAATAGTTATACACTTTATAAAGAGCTACTTTTTTCTTGTTCTGTTCGAACTTATGATACATGCAAATTACGTCTACGGTAGTTCTAATAGAAGTTCTTGTATGTTTCAATTTCGTTTCACTTTTGTTAGAGTTAACTTTCAAATCGTATTGCGAGGGCAATAAAGGCCATAATTGAGAAACAAAAATAGCAATTCTTTATGCTGTACACTCTTCGACTGATTTAACATGCCAATACTGAGTGCTGGCAGATTCTTTTTTTTTTTTGATTTGCTAAAAATGTAAAACTGGGCCATATTTTTATGATTAGGTCTTGTTATAAACATTTTCGAAAAAACAAAAAATCAAATATATAGCTTTGGATTGTTGAGTATGCTTTATATTTTTACTTTACCATGACACGAAAACGAGAATTAAATCGAAGGGGAAAATACGTCTAAACTTTATTTACACATTATTTCTATTATGACTATATATATCAAATGAACCTTCTCCGGCTGTTCAGATAGTTACATTAAAATTAAAATTCGTCCCACTTGTCTTCGTCTTGGTCGTTTTTCTTATCGGTATTACTGATCTTTTGGTAACCTGCACGAGAAGAATCCACGCCTGCAGCAGAGTTGCTTTGCGCGACAGGATTATGCTGGTCTTGGAAGTTTTTGGTAAAGTTACTAAAAGCTTGGAAACCATAGTTACTGGTTTCTTGAAATTTTTGGCCAAATTGGGCGGCAGCTCTCTTTGTCTCTTCCGACAATTCACCAGACTGCCATTGTTGAACATGGGGCTTGATTACGGTTTCATTCACATCCTCAAATGACTTGGAAACAGCACTGGAGAAAAGGCCCCATCCCTTAGTTAATGTTCCCAATGGATCGGCTTGAAAGTTTTCCAGGCTCAAAGTGTTGGCAGAACCCGCTTGTTGTTCCTGTGGAGGATTTACCGGTGTGCTGCCGAAACCTTGGTATTTACCACCTTGRGAAGGGGGTAAATGATCCGGCTTAGACTGGTTCTTCATACCCAAATCAGCGAAATAAACTTCGTTTTTCTCCTTTTGGAGGTTGGAAGTATTGGCAGAGTTTGCCGGTGTTGCCGATCGACGGTTTTCYAAAGGTGTGCCCTCTCGACTTTGAACTATACCTGACGCGCCAGTACTAGCAGCGGGAGCAGTGGCTGATAATTTGGAAGCATCGAAACCTGGATGCTCACGTTCTTCAAATGGCCTATCTTCGCAAAGACAGGTTAATTTTTCCTTGTAATCCTCAGCTACAGGATTATCGTACTTCACTTTTTGTGGTAAACTCAAGTCGATACCATGGGATTTGAACCATTCAGTCAAGGGCTCATTACCACCTTTCTCCATGCGAACCAGCTCTTCTAGCTTAAACTGGTCCATGGTAATAGATCTGACAAACGAGATATGGACGCCAAGACCTCTGTGGATACCGGCACATTCGAGACAGATAAAAGCCCCAAATTTAGGCGTTGCCCATTGTGGATTTGGCGCACCACAATCTACGCATTTCTTGTTCGCCCCGATCTTTTGCAGTTGCAAGAGACGTCTGCGGGTATCTGGGTCCACTTTCCAATCTGACATAATTATATATTCCGCGTTTAAATCGTCCAATTGGTACTATTTTGCGCTGTAAATCCCACAACCATTCCCTCTTTCCTTCTTGATATGGTTGTGCTATTTTGGTTTTTGGCGAAAACTGGCGTTGTATGCGGGTAACCGAGCTATTTTTAACGTGTCAACTGGAAAAAGAATATAACAAGCCCTCGAGGAAGAAGACAATAATACTGGAAATCAGAAAATCACCAAGGGCCTGAGAGAATCTATTTAAAATTGCCAGGAAGAAACATTACAGATCATGAGCGCTACTTCAACACCGCCAATGAATCTGTTTCGCAGAAAGAAGGAACATAGACGCGGGATCACATACACAATGTTGTTATGTGGGCCAGCAGGAACAGGGAAGAGTTCATTTGCTAATAATTTGCTGGAAACTAACATTTTTCCACACAAGTATCAGTATGCTGAAACAGGCGCCAATATTAGCTCCAACCCCGATGTGAAAGTCGTTGCCCCTACCAAAGTCGTCTCATTCAACTCCAAGAATGGGATTCCATCATATATCTCCGAATTCGACCCGATGAGAGCCAGTCTGGAACCCGGTATTACTATCACTTCCACGTCACTGGAGCTTGGAGGCAACAAAGACCAAGGAAAACAGGAAACGAATGAAGACGACACCGTCTTCTTCAACTTGATCATGACACATGGTGTCGGTGAAAATTTGGACGATACGCTATGTTTTGAAGAGGTTACCTCATATTTAGAGCAACAATTTGATATCGTTCTTGCTGAAGAGACTAGAATCAAAAGAAACCCAAGGTTCGAGGACACCAGGGTTCATGTCGCGTTGTATTTCATTGAACCTACGGGACATGGTTTGAGAGAAATTGATGTGGAGCTCATGAAAAGCATTTCTAAATATACAAATGTACTACCAATAATATCTAGAGCGGACTCGTTCACCAAGGAAGAACTGATTCAATTTAGGAAAGGCATTATGTTAGATTTGGAAAAATTCAACGTTCCGATTTTCAAATTTGAAGTTGATCCTGAAGACGATGATTTAGAATCCATCGAGGAAAACCAAGCATTGGCATCACTGCAACCATTTGCCATTATAACCTCGGATACCAAAAACAGTGAGGGAAAGTACGTAAGGGAGTACCCATGGGGGGTAATATCAATCGATGATAGTAAAATTTCGGACTTAAAAGTTTTGAAAAACGTCTTGTTTGGTTCTCATCTACAGGAATTCAAAGACACTACACAGAATTTACTTTACGAAAATTACCGTTCTGAAAAATTGTCATCCGTGGCCAACACTGAAGAGATTGGCCCTAGTTCTACAAAGAGACAATCCAATGCTCCAAGTTTAAGCAACTTTGCATCTTTAATAAATACTGGACAGTTCAACTCTTCTCAAACCTTAGCCAACAATTTGAGACCAGACACACCAAGAAACCAAGTTAGTGAAAGATTCAATGAAAATGAATATGAAGGCAATCGTGAACATGATTCTACGACGAATGAACAAGAAATGTCACCTGTTAGACAGATGGGCCAGGAGATTAAACAAGAAAATGAAAATTTGATAAGATCGATCAAATCCGAATCATCGCCAAAGTTTATGAACTCTCCAGATTTACCAGAACGGACCAAATTAAGAAACATTTCAGAAACTGTACCATATGTTTTGAGACATGAAAGGATCTTAGCCAGACAACAAAAATTAGAAGAATTAGAAGCTCAATCGGCAAAGGAATTACAAAAAAGAATCCAAGAATTAGAAAAGAAGGCACATGAATTGAAACTGAGAGAAAGGTTAATCAACCAAAATAAAATAAATGATTCCTCATCCTCAATCAATTCTCTACAACAAAGCACAAGAAGCCAAATTAAGAAAGGTGACACATATACCGATTTAGCATCTATCGTATCTGGTAGGGACTGAAGTTGTACTTGTACCAAAAATTGAACAATAAATAAAACAAATAAGTTACCAAACGGTTTTTTAGCTTAATAATTACCAATTTGTATATTCATCCTAAATTTCTTTTTTTTATGTACCAGAAAAAACAAAGTAAAAACACAAATAAATAAGCAATGTCAAAATAATTGTACGAATAAATTTAAAAATAGCATAAACTAAATAAGTATAGCGTAAAAAACTACAGAATTCAAGAGCTAAAATGAAGAGGAAAAGTGATGGGAAAGATAAGTATAAGCTGTTATTCAACATGTCATGATTTTCCGTAACTTCCATTGAAACTATATCCAGTTTTGCTCCTGCTGTTTGAACCTCTCACACCTAAGGGGTTTTTGGAAAAACTTAATCTAATACCTCCTTTGTTATTTAATGAAGGACGAGGATGAGGCAATTGACTACCATATAATTCAGCTAATGCCCTAGTGGCAAAGCTGACATCTTCAAATTCCACGAAACAAATTGGACCATGTCCATGACCGTTGCCATGGCCGTGCGTGTTCATTTTATTCCTGAAAGATAACCTGCGGAATCCCTGTTGGTTAGAAAACAATTGCCTTAATTCTTGTTCCGTTGCATCAGGCGGTAAATTACCCACATATAAAGTATTACATGGGGGATTTTGGTCCGCAGGGTTAGCCGGTGGAGGCACTTTAGCCAATAATGACAAGTCAGCCTGTGATATAGTTGTGGAACCTGCCACATTTGTTTCATTATTCTTCGGGAAAACAGAAGCAGAAGCAGAAGCAGCAGTAGAAGATGGTTCTTTCTGTTGTGGTAGTCCAGTAGTATCTTGGTCACTTGTTAAAAAACCTTGATTTATTTTTTGGTTATTGAAAATTGAAGAACCATTAGGAGCAGAAGATTGTGAGTGGTTATGTTCGGTTTGCAAGTTAAGCTCTAAATTAGATGGAACATTTGAAAGATGCTGTTGCACGTTATGCGCATTGGTAGTACCACTCATTTGATTCAACATATGATACTGTGGTAGAGAGGCTGTAGAACGTATTACTCCTGAATTGTTCAAATTGGGTTGTGATTGAATATGTGGAACATTCTGGCTGATAGAATGATGCGATGGCTGTAACAGAGCAGATTGACGATTGTCTTGGCCAGATAATTGAAAAACAGGAATATTAGTAGACGAGGAAGAATTCCACTCCATTACAGGTGTTGAAGACATCGGAGGCTGTTGTAAAGATGCACTGAATGAAGAACCACCAACATCATTAGCCAATTCATCACCATTCCAAATGCTTTCATTTATTTCATCTTTTTCTAATAGCAATAGGGATTTACCGGCATCTTTTGAGGGCGGAATTCCTGCTGGTAATGGAGTAGTGGTTACAGTGGATAAATCGTGCTGTGAGATACTGTTTCGCAGGAAAGGCACTGATTCCTTCCTCTGAGAACCTGTTTCTAGCCCAAAAGGATCATTGAATGAAAAACGCAAGGATCTTTCAGAAAGTAGTGAGGGCCTTATTTTGGCTGACGCTGGTCCTAGAGGAGAAGAATTAGATGCCGCGTGTGATACAGTATTGAAAGTTTGAGTTTGGATTTCGTTTTGCGCACTAGAAGATAATTGGTAATTCCTGGGTGAGCTGTTTGTTGTGCTAGCTGTAGCATGTTCTTGAAAACTCACTGGCAGTTGCGTTTGTTCATTCACCACATCAATATGAGATCTGAATGGAAAGCTAGGTCCGAAAATTTCAGATTTCGAATTCAAAATATTAGCATAATGTGTAACTAACGGTAAGGATCCAAATTTAACCACAATAACTTTTTCATTTTCATTGGAGGGTTCTTTGTTATCCTTTCTTAGTTCTATACTCGATACTCCCGTAGCCAACGAGAATATACAATAGCATTCTCTTAAGGTGATGTCCTTCGGTAAGTTCCTTAATAATAGGCAGTAAGGGCCAACGTCAATATCATTTGGCGCCAAAGAGCTGCTATCATTTCCGTTCCCATTCCCATGCGCCGTGGACATGGAAAAATTGTGAAGCATAGAAGTCATATGAGGTTCTCCGACCAAACCCTGTGGACTCTCTCTTTTGATGTTAGTCTCGCTGTTACTCCTAGCTGTTGAAAAACTATATGCATTAGGCATAGGGTACGTTGCCTCCTTAGAAAATGCAACATTTTCTGAACTTGAGCTAAACGCCCTTTCTATAAGAAATTCAGATTCATTTAGATTTGTTTGACCGTGTACTAACGACATTATTTGGATAGTTTCACGCTATATATTGGGATTTTGGGTGTGTATGTGGCAAATAAGTTTTCTTTTTTCGAAAACTCTGCCTTGATAAAAATAGTCGAACAAATAAACAAAAGAAGCCAGTCCCTTGCTTGAGTGACGCGTTTAGTTTGTTAAGTATAAAGGAAGCAGAGAAATGTTTCCTAACGCGTAATAACAAAAATTGAATATCCGTTTTTTGATTTTCTAATCTCCTAAACTTTTAAACTTGAGAAGAAACAATTGAGACGAAGTTCAAAATGCGAAGCGCTTTGAGAAGAGTAATTGACTGTGCTTTTTTAGTGAGCTTTACCGATGAACCACCAAATGGGCTTGAAGATCCGTATAAATGCGGGTTTAGGGTTTGCACGGTCGCCTTAATTCTGCCTTTTCACGATTCAAATAACCATTTCACTTCTTTTTAAGTCTTGGAAACAGTAAAAAAAAAACAAAAAAATATCACCTCCGGGTTAGCTCTCCTTCAGATCGGGTAACCGTAGTGTTAAAAGATACATCGTCTGATACCAAAATCGCTTTGAACGGCTGGACTGTTGATTGCTATAGTTAATTCATAGACAAACAAATAGTTAGAGCAATATACGAATATTGTAGTAGTCATCAAATAGATAAATATATATATATATATATCTATGTAAAAAATAAGGAAAAGAAAAACCTTGACAGTGAATCAAAAAAGTAAAAAATAAGAAAAGGAAAAAAGAACATAATAAAAAAATATCAACTTGTACCCACCCGGAATAGTAGAAAAAGACAAAAATACGGATGATGGAGTAAAACGTGCAGGTTCGTCTGTTAGTAAAGTATAAAGTTTTGGAAAGAAACGCTCATAGTTAACGAGGTTGTAATCTCAGTAAAGTGCTTAAATTTCACTTCTGAATCCAAAAGTACCACCAGAAATACTCTTTCTCACTCTGCCCATGAAATTTTGCTTGCCAGTGCGTTCCTCACCTTCTTGTTCTTCGCCTTCATATTCTTGTTCTTCACCTTCATCAGTGCCATGAGTATGGTGTCTTGGAGCTTGTTCTGAGGAGTTGGTTGAAGTATAATCGTAATCAGGTGATTTGGAAGAGTTCTTCATACTGTGATGATGATGCTGCTTTGATTTACCAGAGCCTACCGAGCCCACAGAAACTTTTCTTCCTTGAGAAGTGGCTTCATTGTGAATCGAGTAGTTGGCAGCTTCTGGGCCGGTAGATTCGGTCGGGGAGGATAATGATGCCTTTTTTTGTGGATCCGGAGTATTATCATCTTTGAATCCATAAGTTGGAACTTGAGGATCGATCAAACTTGGGAAATTACCAACTTCAGCAGCGTACGCACTTGCGGCCTCAGTGCCACCAATGTTGGTTCTGCGCTGATTTTTCAAATCTACTTCACGCTTGTAGTCAGATGCATCATTGTTCAAGACCTTCCGATTCTTGTTCACGTCAATATCATCATCACTAGAAGATTCGTGGCTTGTGGCGTCACTACCGGACCCATAAGCAGTCTGCTGTTGCAATGGTTTTTCCTGAGCATAAGCAGTATCAGCATCTCTTGATTTGGCATGTGAAATGTCTGCTTTCCCGGTATTAACAAATGCTGTAGTATCAGCGTTTTCTGATTCTACACGTCTGCTACCAGTGTTTCTAATGTTGTCGTAAGCAGCAGTAACAGCGTCTCCTGATTTAGCATATGTAGTGTCTGCAGTTCTACTGTTATCAAATGCGGCAACACCAGAACCGATACCGGTATTTTCGGTCTTGCCTGATGCAGTAGTGTCAGAACCCTTGCCGTTAGATGACATGTTTTCAGCTCCTCTTGGTTTAATTTGATCAACGAGGTTGACACGGGTTGGTGTTGGACCTGAAGTGTTTTTACTTAAGTCAGTAGGCTTGCTATTGCCAGACATGTTGGAGAATTCGTACTTTCCTTGACTTGAGTCTACCTTTGTTACATTGCTAGAGTAGTAAGTTTTCTGCTTTGGGGATAACGCATCATCATCTTGTCTTTGAATTGAGCTAGATAATGCATCAACTTTGAAGGCACCCGGGATTTTCCTTGCAGCTTCGTAACGACTATAATCCGGCTTTTCTTCGCGTTGCGCAGACATGTTATAGTGGTCTTCGTCCTTTACATTTGTGTAATCGTTAATACCATGATCGTCGTCATCTTCAACATCGTCCAAATAATCCAATCCGTATTCATCGGGTTTTCTTGAGTTAAATTTACCCTTGTTCAAATCTTCATCCTTCATGGCTGGTGGCAACACGACGTTCTGAGTGGTGCTTTTAGGGATGTTTCCGCCGACGTTTTGAGAACCAACAACATCATGCAGGTTGTCGCTCCTAGTAGGCTCCATAGATCCCCCCCACTTGGTATTTGGTTTTTCAGACGTATCACCACGAGAGTTGTCTTTCATGCCAGAGGGTACAACAACGTCCTGTAGATTCTTGTTCTTACCATTATCAGTTTTGTAGTCAATGGGACCCCAGTTAGAGTCCGATTTGGACTTGATAATATGCGGTTCGTGATCATCACCTTTATTCAAAATATCGTCTCTTTCATTCTTGAACTTTTCGGCAGCGTTTTCAGAGATATTTTGCTTTTCGACTTTGGTCTTTTCAGGGTATTGAACGTTCATCATATTATCATTGTATGAAGGCTGTTGGCTGGATGGACCACTTCCCATTGCCATACCAGTAATTCCCTTCTTGTTATTCTTGGGGTCCATGGTGTGCCTTGGAATTGGGTCAGAACCCGAAATTTGGTCATTCTTCAAACCAGTTTGTTCGCTCTCGTTCATTTTGACCTTTTCTGCAATTTCTTTTATGGTATCGTGTGGAGTTCCAGTAGTAGTACTATCAGACTTCTTAGAGTCATTAGCATCCGTGGATGAGGTTGTACCTGTATAGATGCTTGGGTCATTAGGGTTAACGGATTTTACACCAGAGCTAGCTTTGGCATTTGTGTTCGAAGATGTGCTTGGAAAACCGCCAGGAATAGTGTCACGGTTCAAGCCCGAGTCAACATTACTGGTAACGTTTGAATCTGGCTTAATGATAGGATTGACATTAGAATGTTTCATATTGGCGGAAGGACTAGCTTTGACATTAGAGTGGTTTTGGTTGGTGGAGGGACTGACTGTAGGATTGGTATGACCTTGGGCGACAGGATATGTAGTCTTGACGTAGGCGTGCCCGTGCGTAGTAGCAGCAGCAGAAGCATTAGGGCCAGTGGTGGCAGGATACGTAGTCTTGACATGAGCGTACCCGTGTGTGGTAGTGGTAGCAGGGTTAGGGGTAGTACTGTCGTGAGCATGTACATGAGTGGGTGGGGAAGTCTTTGCGTGGGAGTGCTCATGTGTGGCGTGAGTGGCGGTAGTGGCGGTAGTGGCTGTAGGTCCGGTTTTGACGTTGGCGTGCCCGTGAATGGGKGGTGTGGTCTTGGTGTGGGAGTGCTCGTGGGTGGCAGCAGTAGCTGTAGGTCCAGTGTTGACGTTGGCGTGCGCCCGAGTGACAGTTGGAGAGGTTGCAGTCTTTGAATGTGAGTGTGCGTGTTCGTGGGTAGGTGTGGTCTTTACGTTAGGGCTGGAGCTTGCATTAGTGCTTCCGTAAGTAGTAGGAGGAGTTGTTTTGATGTTAGGGCTTGAAATAGACATGGTTTGAGGCTGAGTGCTGGGGGCGATGGTTGGATCTAGACCAGAGCCAACGTTTGAGTTGTGGCCCATATTAGCGTCGGAATGATCATTAGTACCGGTGTTGGCGCTCGAGCTTTCCGAGTCCTTGTTATGCTTCTTTCTCCAAGGCAAAAGAATATTTTTTGCCTTAGTTTCTAGGTTGTTGGCAGTTGATTCCGGTTGTTTCTTGGGCAAGTTGTATTCTGTTGGTTTAGTGGTGCTGAACGATTTTTTGCGTTGAGCAGCGTTAGAGTTAGAGTCGTAGGAGCCTGGCTTACCGTCGAAAGTGTGGTTGTTTTGTTCTTCTTCGCCTTGGCCATCTTTGGACAAAGGCTCGTTCATGTTCATATCCTGAGTAGGATGGTATTCTTCGTTACTTCCGACTGGGAAATCTTTGCGGTGTTCCGATTCGTTCTTATCTCTAAAATTACATATAGAAAAGGGGATTTTTCGAGTTAGTTAGTTAGTATTATATATTAATTTCGGTGGGTATTATTAAAAAATTAAATTCGTTTTTATTACTATTAATTACACTAAAGTGCCGGATATTATTATTATTGACGTTTTTTTGTTTCCTTAGTCTTTTTTTTCGATTAAGTATGACAAAGAACTAAATGATTAGGAGGGGGAAAGAAGGAAGAGGGGGAGGAGAAAAAGAGATGATCTCCAAATTAGAAATTGGCACAAAATGCACATGGATCGGCCATGGCAAAATAAAGGGCATGTGAGATGTTGGTGCGACAGATAAAAAACAAAAGAACGGATCGTTTGTCTCACTAGCGTGCAGTGACAGGCCCAGCAAGACCGCCGTCTTCGGCTGGTTCTAGATCAGCAGAGGGCGAGTGCTTTCTTGTTCTCAGTTTCTGGAAAAACTTGCCGTCGCCACCCTTAGCGGCGGTAGCGGGTTGAGGCTGGCCAATTACGGGAGCTACCGCGACCGGGCCGGCACCGTCTGTGGTACCGCTGGTGTAGGTAGACTTTTCTAGCTGATTACCAGTGTCAATGGATGGGCTCTCGTACTGGGCGTACATGTCGTGGTCGGAGCAAGACGAGCGGCCCTTGTGGGTAGCGCTGAAAATGGTAGACCAGATAGCGTTAGCAAGCATCAAGAAGACGGATGTCCAGATGAACGCAAAGTTCTTGACACCCAACTTCGCAGGCCGTCCACCTTTGTGGAAGGCCTTTCTTGCCTTCACGTAGCATCCGGTGTACAGACACGCGGCCAGGACAATGAAGAAAAGAGCCAGCCAAGACAGCACACAGTAAAGCACGGGCACAGCCTTGAATGGAAGAAAAGTGGCCAGGAACGCGGGCACCAGTGCCATGGCGATGAAGAAGAGCCCGATCAGCAGCATGGCCCAACCGACCCTGGACAGGTAGTAGTAAGTCTTGCGGTGGTCCCTGAACGACGAGGGCAAGTTGGGCGAGTCGCCGAAGTTGTCTCTGGGGGAAAAGGGCTTGGCGGGAGCCTTGCTTGAGCAATTGGCCAGCTGGCCGTTGTCGTAGCCACACCATTCGTAGTTGTACCATCTTGTGGTAGCGGGAGCGCTGTTGAACCCGTTAGTATCGGCCTGTAGCCAATAGAAGTTCTTCAGCGTCCCCGATTGTCTGCCTCCAGACAAAATAAGAAAAAACGTCAACAAGCCGGCACCTAGTAGGAATAAAAACACCAGAATATTAACGAACCTTTTGAAAATCATATTGGTAGTAGTAGAAGTAGTAGTAGTTGTTACTGCAGCTTGCTAAAAAAAAAAGAATAGTATAAGGATAATACTTCTTTCAAGTTACTCTATTTCCAAAGTTTACATCTAAGGGACAATACGGCCAAAAGAAGATCAAGCAAGAGTTACGAAACAGAGACAGCCTTTTATATGCCAACTTCCGTCCGACACTCCCTCCACTCCATTCCACTCCATTCTACTTGACTTCACTTCACTCCTCACTCCAAACTATCCTTGTTTCCTTTTCCAAGAAAGAAGGACCCGCTCGGTGTCGCCTGCTGCTCCCACTCCCCTCTTTCCCTTCTTTCCTGTGAGAACGCCGGGCTCCCTTATAATCCGCGCACCCTTAAATTGTCGTCGTTGTCTTTGTGTTTGTTGTCTTTTTTGTATTTTGTCGCTATGGGACTCCGAAAACGTCACCGCTCTTTTGGCACCGCCGCGCTGGCGCTGCACGTGTCACGTCTCACGAGGCGGACAACCCGGCGGTCACGGCGTCATCGGCGTCCTCCCTTTTCACGGTGACGCCATCTAGCGCGGCAAGTAGGCGCGGTGGATCAGCGTTAATTCCGCCAGGGCTCCCTGAACCGGCTGCTGCTGCGGCCGTGTAGGCGTGCTGCTGCTGCAATTCCTGGAAAGTGCATTCGATGGGACACCAGATCTGCAATGCTGTTGCTGCTGCTGCTGCTGCCGCCGGCAGCAGCAACCGCGAGGAGGTTATGTTGAACTTGAATCGGTGTCCCAGAAACTGCGCCAGTTGTGTGTGTCTTCCGTCGAGGTCCTGGCTCTGTAGGAAAGCGCTTGTGCGGTTGAAAAAGTACGCGAGGTTCTTGGGAGTAGTGATGTGCAATTGCAGCACACGTTGCGGATCCGGGCCACGGGTTTGCGAGGGCGTAAGTTCATCCGTGATGTGGAAACAGAGGTCCGTTGGGTGGCACTCGATGGCGACGACGCGGCCCTCGCAGCTGTACAGCGTGTGGTTCTTGTGCGGCTGCGGTTGCAGTGAGCGGCCGCGGGTCAAAGAGTGGAGGAGCGGGAAGATGTCAGTGAACTCGACGTCGAAGGACTCGACGTCTGCGTTCAGGTCCGGGATGTACTCTTCCCTGAGGGGTGGTGCGGTCTGTAACGGTGCCGGTTCTGGGCTGTGTTTTGCCGCGGCGGGTTGCAGTTCCGCGAGGTGGTGCTTGTTTCTTTGTATGGGGAAAAACGTAGTGTACTGGTCGAAGTAGCGGGAGATGGCAGACTCGCCGAGTCTGCCGAATGCCCGCTGGTAGAACGACCGCAGATGCTCGAACTGCGTGGGCGTCGCTAGGGTGTTTGCCTGGGCGTACGGGATCGGTACGCATTCGCGCACGATGGCGTTCAGCTTGCCGTTGTAGATTTTCACTTTCATGTTCATCCTGCATACTATCCCGTGCTGCGACACGTTTTCGTCATTGCCGTTCTGCAGATCCTTAAGGCGCCTGCCGAATATTTTCTCGATGCGGGAGTCGAACACTTCGAACTGGTTCTTGTACATGATGGCTTTGAAGCCTTCATCGAGCTCCAGTTTGGCCTCGTAGTCCACCAGGTATCTGTCGTAGAGGTAGTTCTGGGTGATGTCGTTCTTGGTAAAATCGGTGAAGACAAACGAGACGAACGCAGGCTTGTCAAAGGAGCAAGACACCACCATGCCGAACATGGTGACGAACTTGGTATCGAACGCGCTCAACGCCAACTCACGGAATTCGATGGTGGGGTCCTTCTTGGCCAGTTCCCGCATCTTCAATCGAGGCGGGTTTGACGGTAATGATGCTAGTGGCGCGGGCGGGTGCGCATGGGCGTCAGTGCGGATATTCTTCAAGCTCCAGACCGCCAAGCCGGGACTAACGGTTTCGTCATTGTCCCACAGAATCCGTTCAATCTCTGCGGTAACCAGACCCGGTTTGTCCATTAATAGAATCGCTGATATCTTGTCGCTTTGACAGTTCAAACTACCAAACAGGTCACGGATTCGTTCAACGGTAGGGAGTATGATCTCGAGGCAGTTCACACCCGGTACCAGTACTCGGTCCAAGCCCGCGGATAGCGGCAATGGTGTGAAATACAGTTTTAGAGTGCAATGCTTAAATTCATCCACACTGTGGAACTCGGGCGGGTACATCCCGACAAACTTCCCCTCGAATCTTTCCATCGAGCCTAAGCTGGCCATGGAAAGCCGTTCATAATCGATACCGAGTTGTGATGAAGGAGCCGTACGGTCCGTGAAAGACAGTTTTCTTTTTTTTCTTTCTGAACCATGGTGGGGCCAGTCGTTGGGTACTTTAGTTTTCCTTTCAGGAGTCTGCGACTGGATATACGATCTAGAGCTTAGAAACGTGCCCGTAGAAGAGGATGATGAAACGTCAGAATCCTCAATGGGGTCCGAGTGCGCATCCAGGTCGTCTCTTGTGCTGCTCGTGTTTGTAACTTCTTCATCTACATTGAGCGTCATAAGCTGCGAGTTGAATTCATTCTGCGATTCAAGAGAAGCAGCGCCCAATCTGTGGGGAACAAAAAAGGGATCGACTGGGTTGGGCTTTGATTTCCGTAATAGAAGCCTTTGTCGTTCTTGGATAAACTCTTTGACCTCTGTATCATAGTGTATCAACTTCACAAACTTAAAACTGTTTTTCTGATCTCTGTTCATTGTAATCAAATTGTCGAAAATAGTCGCGAGGGATTCCTTCAAATTCGGCCCTACATTTGGTGCCGATAAAGAAACTCCGTTGCTACAGTTTTTAGGCCCTTTTGATAAGGTGTTTATGACGTATGCTAAATCCAATGGCTTGATGTCTTCCAAAAATAGGGTGTAGTTCCCGTGTTGCGACACGTATAAGGTTTTGCAGCTCGCAAAGCACAGCCTTTCGAAATGAATATCCTCCAGTATAAATGTAGAGCATGATTCTGTGTCCAAATCTAAATCTGGTAATTCGATGTCGAAATATCGACAAACCAAGGATATTGTCATTCTTGCTAACCTTTCTGTATTTTTGTCTTTGAACTTTAACTTGACTGTGTAACATTGTTTCGCCTGATCTTTCCCACTTTCAAAATTAGAAAATCCCAACAAACATTTTGTTTCAGTCAATCGTATTGAAGTTAAAAGCGACACGAACTGGACAGGAACGATTGCGTTGTTTGGATAATCCTCAAACTCTTTCGTTGATTTTACAAATGCACGAGGTTTATGTGGAGGACATTCTGGTTCTTCGAAGGTGTCCATTTTTTATCCAGAATGCTTCATAACTGTATGCTACCTTTTATCAAATGGATAGCATCACGTTAATTTGTTAATGCCTATTTTCGCATCAGGATTTCGCATCTTATCAGGATTTCGCGTTTTTTATAAGATGAAAAAAATGAAACTTTCAATATTTTCGCTAAGATTTTAACTGAAGAGTATTCACATTGACAAGATAATACAACGAAAAACTCCATAACATACTAAATAGCCGCTCACAATGAAGATTGTATTGCAAATGGTCAGCCAAGCGTCTGTAGCAGTTGATTCTAAGGTCATTTCAAGGTATGTTTTTACTTTATTGTCAGTTTTGATGGTGTTGTAATTTTTCTACTAACAACTTATTACAACTCAATTGATATAACAGTATTAAACATGGCTATATGCTCTTAGTAGGTATTTCCACTGAAGATTCTATAGCCGAGGTGGAAAAATTATCCAAGAAGGTTCTCAATTTGAGAATCTTTGAGGATGACTCCAAGAATTTGTGGAAGAAAAACATTAAAGAGGTTAACGGTGAAATTCTATCTGTGTCCCAATTCACATTGATGGCAAGGACCAAGAAGGGAACCAAACCTGACTTCCACCTAGCTCAAAAGGGTCACATTGCTAAAGAGCTTTACGAAGAGTTTTTGAAATTACTAAGAAACGATTTAGGGGAAGAGAAAGTTAAAGATGGTGAGTTCGGGGCCATGATGAGCTGTTCGTTAACCAATGAGGGCCCAGTTACGATAATACTTGATACTGATTAGTATAAAGGAACTTTATAAACATATGCACGACTGAATAGAATACAGCACACTTTTTTAATCTTCTTTTTTTTCGGATTTGTTTCTGTCATAAAAAACGTTACGATATTCTGATAATTACATCTCAATCAACTTAAAAAGTAACGAATAAGCATCTCCCTAAAATTTGCGCAAGATATATTCGCTATAAAAGTGTAAGATTACATCAGGTTTATTGAAAAAGCCTAGAATTACTTCGTTTTCCTTTTATGTTAGAAAATGAATCAAATTTTTATATACCTTTAAGGGCGCATTGAAAAAAAAAAAAAAAAAAAAAAAGGGACATAGATGCCTTATAGAAACTTACTAATCAAAGAGCAATGCTAGGCTGCTGTATAGCGCATTCATGAGTGTATTAAGTTGGCACTTGAAAAAAGAAACGTATTTGTTAAGGAAAAGGGATGTATACCCTTAATTCACCGATGGTTAAGGAGCTTTTGAGGTTTATGGCACTAATGAACTAGCTTGTATACCTGATGATCTTAATTTATGTTCGCCATTGGCAAAGTTTTCAAGGGATGTTGGAGCTGTAACTTAAGGGATGTCGATTGGTACGGTTGGTTACATATTCCCTAAATCCAGATAGAACGTATAAAAAGGTTTGGCCAAATGTCCGGTGTCATCGTTCATGAGTTAATATCAACACGAATGTTGAAGGTTGAGGGCTTTTTTTTTCATTGATTAAGGAACACAACGAAAAACGATACATATATTAGAATCATGAAACGAGTCACTGGAGTCTTTCTTACACTTTTGAGATTTTCGCAGTTTGTATCATCAGTTTTGGTGATGTCACTCTTGGCGTATGCCATCCATGCCTACAATGATAAAGGTAACAAGAAAACCAACTTCACGTTGGCAACAGGCGTAATCAGCGTGTTCTATCTGATTATTTTGGGTATTTTATGTTTGGCTTTACCTACTCTAATCTACATAGGAATGTATTTCTGTGCAGAATTGATTATGTGTCTACTATGGTTGGCCGCTTTCATCGTTCTCGCATATGCTCAAGGTCGTCACAGCTGTAAGAGCAGAAATTCAAGTGGAGGATATTATGACCCATATAGTGGGCAATACACTAGTAGCAATCATAGAAGAGCCTGTAACTCTTCCCAAGCAGCAATTGCCTTTGCCGGACTCACTTTTTTGCTATTCTTGACTAGTGTAGTATTATTGGGAGTCAATGTTTTAACACCAATTAGAAGGCGCTATAAATCTCAAGGATTATGGAGAACTGGTGCTTCTATGGGAACGAAACTTCATAGATGGAGTGGATTGGCTTTAAGCGAGCCATTTGAAGAAACTGCCGGTTACGGGAATGGTAATATAAGAACCGAGGACGTTGAAGCAGGTACAGGCGCAGGTACAGGTGTAGATTCAAATACCGCTTATGTATCAGATCCTAACGCTGACACACGCTATGCTACCAATGATCCTAATGGCCGCTACACCACAACCACAAATACTAATACACGTTATACTACTACCACCCCTAATGCAGATGTGCGTTACACCACAAATGAGCGCACTGCAAATACCGCAAACGCTGTAACGGACCAGCATACTTATTCTACCGACGAATCAGGTGGGCATTCCTATGACCAAGAGAAACTTGTAGAGGGGGCCGCTTCTGGTGCAATGAGCGGCAGTACTGCAGACCCAAATAGGAACGTCAACCCTATGCCATGAATTTATTGGCTCTCTTTTTGTTCGTCCTCACTTACTCATATTTTCTATCTTTATTTTCGCTTAATGATTTAATTTGTCTTAGTTCTAGTGACAATTTAAGTACACCTTGTAAGGTACAAATAATGCTTAATTAATTTTTTATATAAAAAATCAATTTATCAGTTTCTTTTATCTATTGTATTTTCTTCGTTCACAAGGGACAAAGATGGGCGGGCACCTGGCCCAAAGTTACGCTGCAGTCACAACAGGGTATATTACCAAAAGAGTATACATTTCTGGCACATCAAGTGATTATTACCGTCTGTTGTTTTCAATCAATCAGCCCATAGTGATTAGCCTCACTAAACCGAATTCGGTACCTGCAGGAATGGCATGACTGGAGCTTACAAATTAGACACACTTCTTAATTGATTGTTCTCGTTTTTCCATCGTTTTATCATTGCCAATAATATAGAGAAATATTAAGCATTCTTCAACCTAAAACAGTTCTATAGAATATCAATATTACTATTATTTACACGTACAGCAAGACCTTATCATTCATCCCAAATCTATCTATTTATTCTTTAAAATCATTTCGAGGTGGCCTACCATCTTCGCTCTTCATGTACGTATCAATTGCAGCCGAAAAGGCAGCAAAACCAGCACCACCCATTAAAGCAGCCTGTGGTCCAGCTTTATACGCTAATCCAGCGCCAGTGAAAAAACCTGCTGTTACACCGTTGTAAATATCGTTTTTGGCCCTAATCGATTCTATCACACACTCTACACCAGCATATATCATACCAATATAACCAAAGTTTTTAGCACTGGAGTATGATTTCTTACCCATATCGGTAAACTGGAGTTTCATTTGTTGTTTGAATGGTAAGTCAGATATTTGCTGAACGGTCCTTGATATCCCGCCCACACCCACGTTTCCTGAAGCCGTAGCTGTAGTTGCAGCCGTATTGGCTGGAGTAGGCGTATGAAGTGGTGTGTCATAAGCCATGGATGCCATAAATAGACCTAAGACACCACCAAGCGCGAACCCCGTTACACCACTTATTACTGATTTTCCGGGACATGAAGTCATGAAGTTCATAATCATTTCTGCACCTCGCTCTCCCTGTTCCTCGGGAGTTAATTCATTATAGGGCTTCTTTTGAGGTGGACTTATTTGTTCTAGGCCAAATCCCGTATACACCATACCTGGATAAGCTTTTTAGAAATGCAGATTTTCAATCCTTTTGGTAGCAGATTATAATTTTTCTCTCTTATGTACACGTTTCAAAGCGACGGATAACAAGAGTGTCTTGGGATTAGTTTGTTCGAAAATGAGACTAACAGTAGGTGAATCCAATCTGCTATAGTTTGGTTGCCTAGATAGGAAGGAAAATTGCTAATGCATCTCATCCTTCTCTACATTGTTAATACTCGATGCTATTTTATTAGCGAGATCAAAAAATATAGACATATAACGTTACACGAACTCAAATTATAGTGGTCATAATACATATATATTTTAAAGGAATGTAAATAGTACAGTACGTAAAAATTAATACTTTTGTTGACTAATAAAGGAAATGCGTTTCGAGCTGCCATTAATTTTTGCATAAATAAGAATGTGATGTTAAAGTGTGAACGTATCCTTATAAAATCGCAATCGTTCGTATTGTTTTATCTTTGAAGCAAGTATGCGGTTCTTCGCTCTTGTATAATCTGTCTCTAGCACGTTTCTTTGTAAAAGATCGTTACATTCCTCCTTATGTCTGTCTTGAGAAATATTGAAATGGTTTCTCAAATTGTGGAAGTTTTCGTTAGACCTGTTATTTGTTTCTGTACGGTTTGCATGAAGGCTTGGTTCCATACTCGTGTACAGACTTGTATCTGTGCTATCAAATTCGGTAAAGTTTCGATCTTCCATATCTACGTCACTATTATTGTCTCCTGAAAGCATACTGACAAAAGAGTTCGTACCGGTACTGTCCCCCTTTTGAGTATTACAGTAGAACTGTGACTTTGTTAAATGATTTTGGTCATCAACAGTTTTTTTGTTTTCGTCGTGAACGTTGTCATTAGTAGCTAATTTCATTCTTGTTCTGACGTTTTTTGAATCCACTAAATAATTACATTGTTTCATCGTTTCAATTAATCTGTTTAAAGACATTTGTTCTGATTCATCATCCTCTACCACACAATGTAATTTTAATTTAGTTTCGAATAGCGTTCGATTCAATTCTGAATCGAAGACAATCGTCTCTAGTTCATAATAGGATAGTGCATTAACATCGCCGTTTTGATTTTCCACTGTTCTAAATGCGCCCATTTTTAAGGTTCCGTCTTTTAAGCTTTTTAATGGGTCTACCACAATTGCCACATATGGATCTTGGAATCTTTGGTTCAAATCCTGAGTTTGAATGTCAATATTACTGAGCCAACAATCATAACCAGGGTGTGAATGGAACCAACCAACAACGTTGAGTTGAACTTCTTTACAGTCTTGTGCGTCACTATCGACATTATTATTATACATCTCATCAATATATTGAACCATATATTCATACGACTCTAATTGTGCGTTTACACGTGTTTCTGTTCCTACTACAGGTAGATTAAAACAGTCCATTATGACAATGTGATCTCCCAAAGTGAAACCCATTAGAATACCCATAATTTCAATATTTCCGCCACGAACTGAAAAATTGGAAATTTTCTCACATGATAGTTTCGATATGAGTATGCGGTTGTAATTTTGGGTGTTCTCGTTACTTTTTTGCTTCAGTTTAGTGTTGAGAAGCGATGATTGACTTAGTGGTTGATATTCTCCTTCACGTGATGGCTGGAATCGCATATTTGGTAGAGCTAAGGATCCATTAAGGTCATCCTCTACTGTATATTTCTCTTTAAGCAGTTGTCGCAAAGCTTTTACAGTTATAGTTGAAAGGGACATGATAGATAACCCCCACTTTTGTTGAATATTTTGTTTTAGTTTTTTTTTTTTAATTTGCAATCAATCCCTCTTAAAAACTACTCTATTGTGGAGAACGCGCACTTTCTTTTAAGTATTTTAATGTAGTTAGATATAAGAGTGAACAGATAATAAGCTTAACGTGGTGAGACGGGTTAAAATTGTAAAAGTGTTTTGGGATTAAAAATGTTGCATATATAGGAACAAACATATAAAGGATTTATTTAACAAAAGACAAAGAGAATAAAAAAGGGCGTATATATGCATGTTTATTTTATTTTACTTTTTGGAGTTTTATATTGTACAGAACTTTTTGGTTTGTTGGGGCTCAAGCATTCGCTTCAGCTTCTCTTTTTAAGCCTCCAATGAATTCTAAAAACTTTCCAATATTAACATCAAGGCCGTTTTGGTAAACGAAGGTGCTTGATAAGTAACTTGACAACAAAACCTTTAAATAGCTTTCGGGAATATTTTCCAATACAGAATCAGATCCAGCAACATCGATTAAAATCTTTGGAATGATTTTATTCAACAACAAATAGTTCCTTAACTTTAAGTCATTTAACCATAACTCTTCAGAAGCAACTAGATCATCATTCAATTTGTTGATGGTGAATGACAGTTGATTTGAAATTTCCGAAATATGAGTTCCGTTCAATTGGTTTAGGTTCCATAGTTGGCCGAATTCCAACTCGGCGTTTCTTTGAATTCTCGATTGCACTTCCACGACATAGGCCTTGTACAGCGCAGATCTTTCACCAGTAGTATCGCCAATAAATTTATGGACAAAATCGTTATCGTTAAGAGCTAACGAAGCCAATACTTCCATAGATGAAGAAGTGACACCACCTTTATTAGCAGAAGCATCCTTGAACAAGACACAGCCATGCTCCTCCAAGGCGTTTTTAGCAGGTTGGGTAATAAACAAATTGGCACCTTCTACAATATACGGAATCTTACATTTTCCTGTCTTTTCATCAACGAAATAATGCAAATTGTTTAGAGTAATTGAGTTTGGTCTACCACCGCATGGAACAAAAACATCTATATGATCCACAAACTTGAAAATTTGGGTATGAAAAGTGTTTCTGAAAGTTGTACCATTAGCTACAATTGTACCATTTGGAAGCATAATATCCATGGCATCTACAGGAACGAAAAACCCATTATTGGACAACCTGGAAATGTCAAACTCAGAAATCATTTTCCTTTCATGAGCCAAACGTAGTAGTTCATCTTTATCCAAGCCTTTAGGATCACAAAGAACACCTGAACCATCCAAAATCCCCAAATAGCACTCATTCGATGAAGATAAGAGAATCTCATTGGAACCCAAGTCACCATCTGGACCACCTGTCTGAAATTTGTAGACGGTTGAATTGGTTAGGTTCAGAGTTTCGTATATCTTGTTTACGTATGCGCGTACACCCAATGAAGTCATACCGTATTCGTCATGGGGAATACCACCCAAGGATGGGGATTTACCAGTTAAGAACGACTTCCACCATGGACAGTTTCTGACACGAGCATGATTAGTAGCCCAATCCACAAAACCTGCGGTTCCTTCATCGGGACCGAAAAATAAAATTTCCTCCTTTGGTAAAAGATTCACATAGTTTTCCTTCAAAGGATCATTGATCAGTATATCAATCATTGCATCCACGTATTGAGAAAAGGCAACAAAGGTTTGATCATGCTCTACTAGACCTGGGTTCAACAATATAACACCCTTAGAACCGCCTTCTGGAATATCTTTGTTTTTACGTTGTTGGGTAGAAGCCAATTGATAGTTCTCATCAATTACGTTTTTGGAATTCAAATCGTAGATATCTTGGTTTCTTGAACAGACTATACGAATACCACCTCTTGCGATATCTCTAAATCTAATGTGGAAACCTTTGAAAGTATTACCAACAACAAAGAAAATGCCAAAAGGAGTTTCGGGGTATTCGAATTTTGACATTACCAATGAAGGGTCCAATCTAAATGAGATAGCCACTTTTCTTGTTATAAAGAAATTTGTCTTTAAAATGGATTTGTTGAAAATGTTCAGGGTTTTTAAAATTAACAAATCCGGAGAATCATTTGGAATGAACTTGTTTAAGTACGCTTCAAATTCTTGGTCATTCTTAAAAGGTTCAACCCTTTCTAAACGTTGGAAAGACAGCGTTTTTTCCATATCTTTGTTATTATCGTGATAATAATGAGTCTGAGCAAAGTTTTTGTATAGCTTGGAGATTATGGTGTAATGCTTCGACATGATGTTAATAATAGTTTGTTGGGTCAACGTTTCATTCCTTAACTTTCTTTTCAGATTTTCCACAATTTCTAGAAGGGTAGTATCATTACGCTTGATGGTGATTTGAGACAGTAGGTTTTGATAGTCTGAACCTAAGCGGTTAACAAAGTGGTTAATAAAGATAGCACCAATATGAGCATAAATTGCCTCTTTGGGTGAAAATTGACGTTTCTGATAAACTTTGTGAAATGAGTTATTTGGAATAGCGTACAACAAAGAAGCTTCTCTTTCAATTTGTCTCAATGCTGCTTCCACATCATGAACTAAAACATCTTCGAACTGTTGATTTTCGTTCAAGTATACGGAAAAGATGATAATGTCGTCTTTTTCAACATTGAATGATTCCAAATAAAATTTAGAAGGTTTCAATTTGTAATAGTGAAACAGAGAGTTCAAAGCCGAGTAATAGCGCTTGGTAGTGAATCTTTTGTAGGCAACCAATAATCTAATTTCTTCTTTATTTTCCACAGAGCGAGTAGTCTTGATAACAGGGCCCTCTCTTTCCTTAACTAGCTTGATTAAAAGACCGTACAGTTTTTTGTTTTCACTAGAAGAGACTTTAAACATGGTCTTATCACTAATAGACTCAATGTGGCCTTTTAACAAATCTTGAGAAGAAATATCTACGGCAGCAGCATCATCACTGGGGAAAACACTTTCATAAACAAAAGTTAGCTTTAATTCGCTTTCTGGAGCCCAAAAGGATACCAGTCTGCAGTTTTTTTGGGATTTATTATCTAAGAAAAGATCATCAATTTCAGAATCCAATTCATAAGGTGGGCAAGAATCACTCATTTGAGTCTTATTGTTTTCAATTGTATCCTTAGCATGCTCCAATGTGTCGTTTCCGACGGAATTGTTAGCAAATTTAAAGTTTTTCTGTTGAGACTCACTTATACTGACGCCAGTATTAGATTCCATAAAGATAGCATGGTTATCATTAGTGATGATTTTGTTTTTGATACTGAACAGTCTTGGCTGAATGCCGTTGAACTTTGATTTCGCAAAAAAATCTAGCTTGGACGCATAAAGCGAGTGGATAATATTGGAGATTAATTGGGGAGACTCTCTGGAGAAAAACAGATCGTCAATACCCAGTGAGTTATAAAACCAGTCCACTTCCTGCTCGATTAAATCATCCGGAATAAAACCTTGCTGGTCTAGCAAATCTATGACTTCCTCCCTCTGTAAGTCCTTCCCGGGGAAATCGAACACGTGATAGTCTGACATCGAAGATATCGACAAAGAGGCAATATCAGGGGTGTTCAATGATGTTAAAGCACTGCGATTTTTATGATCAAACAGCATTATTTGTTGTAGTTGTATGTTTCAATTTATTTTTGTTTTGAGTGTTCTTTTGAGGTTATACCGCACCCACAAAAGGAACTTTCTGGACAAAAGGTAACTGTTTCGAGGATTCGAACTTGCTCTTATATAACAAGTAATCTGGTAAACAGTAGCAATGAACGCTTGTCAGTGTTATTGTTGATGCTTTTGTTGCTGCTGTTGCTGTCGTGGTGACTTGTCCTGTCCAGCTATTAATGACTTGGTTTACCCCAATAGCTCCCTGTTGTGGCGCCCCGTTCCTTAGGCAATAAGTTCGGTCCTGCGGAATCGCCGCACATAGCCGCCGGAAGGGGTAACCGTTTAAGGCGGGCGGAGTTGGATTTCCGAGAATAAATAAATAAATAGATGACAGATTAGATTAGATATAGTTTGTAWATGTATCTATGGTTACAGTGCTATAATTGTTACTTGCGTAAATGGAAGGCGGTAAAATATGGCCTGCAGTACTTTGTCCTTTTCGCTTGCCGCGTGCCTTTGATAGTGTCCTGAGCATCATGTTCGTTCATGCATTCCGCCGATATGGGCGTATCGTTGGTCGATGTTCGTATGGATATGGTTTTCTTTGTTTATAATTCGAGGTGACGCATCCGTTGGGATTTCTGCACCCACTACTTGGCACATTTCTATTTCTTTGATCCAGTCATCTTGCAGGATTCCGTTTACAGTAATTCTTCTGAAGGGCGAAATATCCAGTATCTGCCTCATTATGTTGTGGCTCTCTTCCGGTAGTCTGTGTAGAAGGAAATTAGGGCCCATATCAATAACGTCTTCTTCGTAACCATCATTATATTGATTGTTGTCACCGGTGGCGGGTCTTGTCACTAGGTCTTTAAAAGATGTCGCCCCTCTTCCGGAACAAAATGCTCTGAATTGAAGATCTTTCACTTTGGGATACTTCCAAGGAAATCTCCTGGTGATCATGCAGAAGAACATTATCCCGATAGCCCAAACGTCTAGCGCTCTGGGATCGTACTTTTCGAAATAAAAAACCTCAGGTGACAAGTATGGGTCACTACCGACAATGCCGTGCGCTTCAATGAGCTGAGAAGATAGTGGATAATGGAAGACACTAGAGGCACCAAAATCGATCAATTTCAAAATCCCCTTTTGTGTCACAACACAGTTGTCTAGTTTCAAGTCACGATGAGAAAGGCCGATGTCGTGCAGATATTTTACACCGCTGATCAGTTGCTTAAAAAGGCAGCATATTTCATCATATTGCATTTTTTCACTCATAACCAAAGCAAATAAATCATATTCACAGTATTCTAGGATTTGGAAGATTTTACCATTTTCGTACAGTATTTCTAATGTTTCGCAAATATTCGGATTTTTCAAAGTGGAAGCGATGCAAAATTCAGAAATTATCTTTTTAATGTACTTCCTTTCAGATTCTTTTTTGTTTTTAGAACGGTACTCCTTTAGTGCGAAAACTTTGTTATCCACGACCCTTTGAACAAGTTTCACCTTACCACCCGAACCTTCACCCAGAATAACGTTTAGATCTTTGTATTTCTTAGACACTAAATCAGTGGACGCATCAATGTTGTTGTATAAAGTTTGTACGATTTGGTCTCTATCGTTATCTTCATTTTCACTCATGGCAGACAATGATCCGGATGAAATGCATGAAGAAGTAGTTTCATTCACAGATGATGCAATGGCATAATCATCAGCGATTGTGTTCGTGTGGTCATACGAGCCACTACAGTGGCTATTCAAAGATGTTCTCTTGAACAGTCTTTTGATGTTTGATAATGAAGTAGTATATGACGACTTCCTTGAGTGTGTCGTGCTACCGGTATTCTCAATATGTTTAGTATTTATGTGAATGGCTTCCGAATAAGTGTCCTCAGGACAATTTGTAGAAAGAGAAGAGAACGAACCCTCTAGGGAATAAATGCGAGTGGTGAACATCCCATCCGGGCCATGGGCCCCGTACTCATGTTCCGCAGAAGTGGAGGCGAAAGCGTCGCATATTATTGTTTCTGAAGTTTGTGGGAGGTTGCGGCCATGATCAGTGAGAGAGTGGCTGCCATGATTACTGTCAATAGAATGGTTCTTCTTGGCGGCATTTTCGCTTTTCTTAGAGCCGAAAAAAATATACTTGCCATAACTTTTGGAAAAACCTAGGGAGTTCGAGAAAGACGATGCAAAGTCAGTGGAGTTCTTCCTCAGTTTACCCGTGTGAACAATGAATCGAGCCTCAACCTGATTAACAATAGGGGAGGAAATGATATTCGAGTCGATTTTGGAAATGTTTTCGGGCATTTCCGTGTCAATTTTCTCCAGCCAAGAGGTTGTCAGTTTTTGCAAATGGGTGCCTTCGTCGTCGCCAGAAGATTCCGTGGAATTCATCTTTGACATGCCTCTAGTGGGCAAGGAAGATAATACGGAATCGTACGATTCATTTGATGGTGGTAATACCCTACTTATCTCGGCTGGTATGTTAACATCAATACTGGTAGGATCGCTCAGAATGGCAGAAGTGGTCCAGTTCTCAGAAAAGGCGTGCTCTGTGGTCAAAGATGCCGTTGTCATATTGTTTCTCTGATTATATCGTAGTAGCTTAGAAAACGACATTGGTCTGAAGGCTATGTGTGTGTGGTGTGCGTTGTAGTAAACCTCTTGGTCAATTAATTCTTTTTGAGAAAAAACTAAAAGGCAACGAAAGTATCTAGATCAACTATAAACAAAAAATATTAATGAATGTTTCCGGAAACAACCATGTATTCTGATTTTATTTTATTTTTTTTGCACTTTTGCATATTGTGACCCCAATCGAGGATGTAAGGGGATGGACTTCCGGTATGAGAAACGGTTTGAATACAAAATCAAGAAACCGAATATGTGTTATTAGGCAAAAGGGTAGCCATTGGAGAGTCGGCTCAAAAGCCCAGTCAGTACCTTACATTCCCTATAACTTAAATATCCCCAAAAATTACATTAGCAAATAGGGCCGTGCAGTAATAGTGGTAACCCATTGGGCAGTAGCTCTAGGTACGTCATGTCCCCAAACGTCATTGCGGGGGTAGCGTCTAAGGGGTGTTTTTGTGTAGACACGGCTCGCCATAGCCGGTGCGGGAAATCAATTCCGGTTTCCAGAAATAGGAGCCGATGGTCGTCGTACATGATATTGTGGTGCGTTCAGGCCGTGACAATGCGGCGCTACCATCGGCTTCTAAAAACTGTTTGCGCCTGGTAACCCCTGCGTGTTTTCTTTTTTAATTATCTTTGCGCAGTGAACCGCATGTGTTCAGTGAGAATTTTGGTGTTTCTTTTTATATTTAAGTTACAGAGTGTATGATTGAAGGTCATATTTATTTGAGCAACCTAGCTCTATCGGGGTGAATTCCTGCAGGAACAGGCTTATCCGAACCGGTTGTGGCCGTGGGAGTAGCTGAAGCGGTAATTTTAGCCTTTTTCTTCTCGTTGTCGTCGGTGATCATCTTAGTCAACCTTTCCTTACGTTCTTCGTCCAATTTGATATTCTTGTTCTTTAATTTTTCCAAACGGTCTTCACTGTTACCACCCCCACCAACGGTTAGCTCCACGTTGATTTTCTTTTCCTTCAGCAAAGTCCCGTGCTGCAACAAGGCAATATCCATACGTCTTTGAATGCCGCTGCGATCTTTATCGGCGTCAAATTCCAAGAAAGCAATACCTTTGTCTGCTCTGAGACGAATTTGGTCCGGTGAACTGTTTTTGAAGTGGCCTTGTAATTCAGCAACCGTAATATCTCTTGGTAAACTACCGACAAAAACAATGAACCTGTTGCCCTTCTTCCCATTTTTGCCTTTACCACCCCGACCTCTACGTGTCTTTCTCTTTTTCTTCACGGGTTCTTCTCCTTCATTTCCAACTTCACCATTAGGTCTTTTTCCATCTGACACTTGCTCTTGCTCTTGCTCTTGCTTTACCTCTTTCTCCTGGTCTTTTTCCTCTTTACTTTTTCTAAACTGCTGAGCTTTGAGCTGCTTCTTAGTCAGTTTCTTGTCTTCCTCGGACCCCATTTTTGCTTTAGTGTTTTTTTTGGACCACAGTATTATCTATCATAACTACTACTGATTTCTCTCATCTTCTCAAGAAAACCTTCTAAGCTCATCGAGCAGAGAAAAAAGAACCTGGAAAATTTGCCGGAATGCCGGGTAAAGAGACGTGGCGCAAAGGTTCATACTTGGATAATATGGAAATCATAGCGATATGGCCTCCTAATACAGCGTTACGGTTTAATTGTTTGTTCACAATCGTTCAGCCGCTTTTATGTTACATAGTTTCCTCCCCACAATGTCTGCGATGACTCTTCCCCTCTCTTTCTTGTACGTCCTGGCAATCTACTCACGATAAACACTTTTTTCGGGTTTGTGAAAGCCTTGAAAAAATATAAAAAAAATGAAGAACTGCTGAAAAGATAGATAAAACGACTTTGGGAAGAAGTTATGAATTTCTTTCAGACCGAAATCAAAGCAGCCTCGCAACACGATAAGCCCCAGAAATGTTTTCATATTCAGATCTTTGTTCCATCGGTTCGGCCATGATATTATCGGCCACCACCTTTCTAATGGGTGTTTTCTTCAGTAACCAGCCATACGATTACCACCTTTTATTCAATGCTAACGCCACTCAAGAACATTTTGATCTAGCTTTGAAACATTATCAAATCCTGCATGACACTCCAAGGCCAATCGTTATTGCCCTGTGTGTCATTGCATTAATTGGTTTGATCGGTGGTACAATCAAAATCTACAAGCCAAACCCAGAATTGCAGATGTTTGAATATTGTTCATTGGGTTTATACGTGCTGGCTATTTGTGTCTTTATTACTAATGTCAAGACTGGTCTTGACTGTACTATAAGCCATAAATGGGGGGAAGTTTCCGAAAATCAAGGGCTGGCCGTCATTGCTTCTTCTAACATTATCCTATTGGTCATGTTTTCCGGTGTTATCATCTTACAAATTGGTCTATGGTACAGTAACTGGGATTTGCAAAAAAGATTAAAGCAATTTTATGCTGAAGAAGAACAAGAAGCTGCCAGTGCTGGTAAAAAATCCGAAAAAGCTGAAAAAGTGAAGAAGAATGACAATAAAGCTAAGAATGTTCAAAAGAGGAACAACGCCAAGAAATAGATTCTTCAGCCGTTCCTACTTTTTCACTTTCTATCTTTGTTTCTCTTTTTCTCTGACAAAAGAAAATTATATGTACATGTTTGTATTAGTTAGATATATATTCAAATGAAATATTTCTAAAATAAATCTATCTCCTTACGCAATAACCTTATAACCTTCCCCTTGGGATAAATCAACAAGTACCCAGCCTTGTATTGTGCTGTGGTTTTTTTTGCGGTTTTCAATTTGTCACTCCTTTCTCTTATATAATCTCTCTCAGAAAACTATTCGTCTGATCAATATTTGGCCGAGTTATAGTGGACGCGTTGGAACTTGTTTCCCCAATCGATGACCCTGTAGACTCATTAAGTGATGACAGATAGGAGAGCCTTCTAGTATCATGATCTTCCATACCATAATAAGGATGCGCTGCATATGCGCTTTCTAAGTAATCGCTTCTTCGTATCTCTCTACCATCCCCAAACAAATCTTGTGTACTTTCGCTAGTGGCTCTTGCTTTGAAATCAAATTCATTTCGAAACGGGTTTAACATTGGTTCTCCCTTCATCACCTCATCATGGCCTACCCTTTTGCCAATATCATGACTGAAGCCATTTTTGCTACGAGTTTTAACGTTTCTCTTATTTCTGATAACTACAAACCCGATAAAAATTACTATTACCACTCCAATGATAATCCCAACTGTGGAGCCAACTATGACACCCGTATTGTTGTTATCCTTGTCTGAAGCGTTTTGTGTATCCAACGCTCCTGGCAACAATTGGCGGTAAAGCTTAGCATCTCCAGTGATGGTACTGCATGGAATAGTAAAAGTTAGTGGGGCATTTGTCTCTTTAAGCCTTGTTGTTTGGGGGAAGTGTGTACTAAAGCTTGTTGTTGATTCCGTAATTTCATATTCTTGTTCATAGACGACATAAATAGATTTTTTACTGGTGAACATGGTGTATGATTCAAATGTGGTAATGGTTGATGCAAATTTTGTGGATGGCGGTGTTGTTAGTTCAGTTGTCGATGGCTGCATGGTTGGTGTTGGTGTTGGTGTTAAATACAAAGCCTTTGATGTACTTGTCAACCATACGTCAGTAGTAATATTACTCTTTACAGACGAAGATGAAGATGCACTTGCCGTTAAAGACCTTGGAATAGATGTGTAATTATGCGAAGAAGGCGCACAGTATTCAGCGTATGACAGGCCGTGACATGAATTCGTCAGACTGTTACGATATTTCGTCGTAATTGTGCTTTCAGTCCCAATGGAACACGTAATGGTCGACTTCTCTGTAAATAGAGGTGAACTCGAACAGCTTTCTGTGGTAGTAACCTTATTCAAACTCGTCGGTTGATGCCTGTTTATAAATTGCGAAGACGTTACATTTACTAACATGACACAATGGTGGAAAGCAAATGAACTTTAAATATGGTATGCAATCTCGTTGCAATTGTGAGGGTTTGAGTATTTTTGAACCCTTTTTCATAGTTAACAATCAACAGACGTTATTGCACATTCCGGCTGTTTATTTACATTTTTGAAAAAATTTCTGACGCGAATTTTTCATTCTTTTTGCAACAATCACCAAAAAACGGCTGGATATCTTTTTTTAGTTGCTACTAAATAATAAGCGCAAATCCACCTTTTCCGTAGAAATAAGAATGAACAGTTTGGTATTTTGAAGAATACACGCTTTAGTATTTAATATTTGCTTAATAAACCAATATGCGGGCTCTCTTAAATACAGTAAACTAAGTAAAGCTGCTAAAAGGAGTCTTCAATGCTTACATATGCACCTTAGCCATTAGGTTATCTTTTTCACAATCTTCATTTGAGTGTGACGATTTTCTGTCGCAAGCAAACTCAATGATGTGCGGATAGCATATTCGAAAACATTTACGTAGTGTGTACTGTGCCCACTTAAACATTCCGTAGTGATGTTAAGTTGCAGCTCTTAATTGGTTGGAAACTCTGATCATTTGTCAAATTTTTATTTCTTGCTTACGAAAAATTGATAAAAGTAGCAAAGACTCAGATGCACCTTCTCAGTGGTTTATATCGTACAGGCCACTAAAAGAAAACTTATTTCACTTGCGTGCTTACTCTTGAATCTGTTTGTGTTGAAAATTTCTTCACGCAGCCTACTGTGGCTTCAGTAGATCCAATATTAGCAGGAAAGGAGTAAACTGCGTTCAGACCAACGTTCGGAGTTAACTTCCTAGATTTCACCTTAGACAGACGTTTCAGCAGCTGTTCCGTTGTCATCAGCAAGTCTCGTTTCATGATGGTCAGGATCTGCCCAATTATGTAAGCGATCGCAGAAGATATTTTCTGTCGTAGTTTCGTTTTTGGCAACAAAGCATTCAACTTTCTTGTTGTAGTACCATCCAAAAAGACTTTTTCATGGCACTGGGGTGTATAGCTGGCAAATGAAGCTCAAACTGTTGTAATTGTGAAGAAGTTGGTATCATTACACAGTCAGAAATATCAACAATTTCAAGAAATATGACAGAATATTGGAGAGGATCATTCGACTGACACTATGAAAATTGACTGTAGGACACTCTTACCTTGTTTATCTTGTTTGATTACAAATAGCGGCTTTTTGAAAACCATGTATTGGTTTCAATACAGTTCAAAGAGGATATTTTAAAGTTGAGTTACCTACTTGTCTATCATCATATATTATATATTGTTGATCTAATTCTCAAGACTACTATTTACTTAAGAAAAAACCTTCGATGCGACCCGAGGTTTTGGGTGCTAGTGCCGAGCAACATCTTACATATTATCAAAATAGCAAGCCAAATTGACATCAAGGCAATACCAGCTTGGTACTTACATAAACGAATACCGTAATACGTTCCAGTCAGATAAACAAATGATCAACTAAAACGATTGGGCCAAGTGCTTTGTAAGAAGGGTTGCTTTTCAAACGAATATCACGCCGCATAGGGGAGAGATAAAGGCGGCGGCAATTTGCGATGATAATTTCTTTACTACGTGTGAAGTGCGAAAGGGTGCAAAACTATGCCTAACTTTACAGTACCGTGTGGCCTATAATTTTTCCCCGCTGAACAATTTTTGGCATGTTTCTTTATCAGACTCTTTGATCAAAATGTCATACTTTCTGCAATCGTTTAGACTTGATAAATTTTTCTATGTAGCTACCTGACCATATATATCTTTTTTTTTTAGCATTCTTGAGTTTGGATTCCTTTGTTGTAAGACATCAAAAAAAATCCGTCTGGATGTCTTCAAGATACACAGATAAGTGTTTTTATTCAATTCTTGTCTATTAAGCGTACATATTTATTTAATCTATATAGAATCAGTAAATGAATAGCGTAATGAATATTCACTACAGCGCTATGAACACCATCGAGCAAAAACTTTGGCAATAACATGCCGGGAAAAGATCACCTATGCAGTTGTCAGGATGTGTGTTCTGATGGAATCCAATGCTTCCCGCAGTCTGTTTTGTGTACAACAGTCTTGTATTGAGTATAGTAAGAATTTATACCCAGTAGAAAGTTAGAAATATAAAAGTAGTTCAAATACATACAGGAAATCGGTTTTTCTAACGTCCAGCTTGTAACGTATCTCTAGCAGTCATGTTTAGTAAATGTAGCACAAACCACCACAACGAGGGCTCCTAAAAAGGAATAACATACGTTTTTTTACCACTAATGGCTTTCCCAACGGTAATGAGTTTTCTAGAAGCTCTTGGGGTCAGTAACCAATGAAATGTACATGCTTTTGATGAACTTTGGTTGAAGAGTTAACTCTTGATTCGACAAGGTACGCATGTATCTTCTCATGCTCAATAAGTAAGGTTTGAGGTCAAGAAATTCCAATAACAAACAAGCGCAAGTGGTTTAGTGGTAAAATCCAACGTTGCCATCGTTGGGCCCCCGGTTCGATTCCGGGCTTGCGCATTTATTTTTCGCCGCTGGTATTTCTTTTTTATTTTTTTGTACCCGGTTTTTTTAGGCCAAGAATTTATTATTTTTGTAAAGAACCTCGATTTTTGCTTATCGTTGGTGTTCAGGCAACTCTAGACCATTGTTTAATCGCGGCTTGCATTTTTTTGAGATTTTCCTCGGCCTTTTACAGTGTACCCATTATCGCTAATCTCCTATCGCTTATCGCGCGCCAAAAACCGCCGGCGGCAATTTCTAAGTTTTTATGTCATGATAGAAGTTGCAATCTACCAGCATTGGAGGGGGCATTTGATGGTCCAATACCGACAAACGTACTTACATAGAATGATCAATAAGGGATTACCTCCCAAGGTCGAGTCGGATAACGCGGCTTGACAAAGTAATCAGTTCCTTTTTTGGTTAATCTTCTTGGTACAAGATTGGTCTTTAGTGATAGTGATAGTGAATACGACACACTTTTGCATAAGAAAGGCATATATATACTGAGCTATTCGAACACATTAATTAGCGTGTTTCAGGTCTCACTTTCTTACTCTCATAGCATACTATAGTAAAGCAGTTAACTTCGGTCGTGAAGTTTAACAAAGTTTTACAATATACTAACAACAATGAGTATGTCAAGCAAAAACGAGAACAAAATAACGGTAGAACGAAAGGTGTCGACGGATTTTGGCCAGGCTTTTCAACTCCAAGGGCTTGGGTCCAATTTAAGATCGATTCGCTCCAAGACTGGTGCCGGTGAAGTAAACTATATTAATGCTGCTAAATCTGTAAATGATAACCAACTGCTTGCAGAGATCGGTTACAAGCCAGAATTGAAGAGACAGTTTTCCACATTGCAAGTTTTTGGTATTGCATTCTCCATTATGGGTTTACTGCCATCCATCGCGTCTGTCATGGGTGGTGGTCTGGACGGTGGTCCTGCATCCTTGTTGTGGGGTTGGTTTATAGCTGGTTTTTTCCTTTTACTTGTTGGTATTTCCATGGCTGAACATGCAAGTGCCATTCCCACCGCCGGTGGTTTATACTATTGGACATACTATTATGCTCCAGAAGGTTACAAAGAGATCATTTCGTTTATTATTGGTTGTTCGAACTCTCTAGCATTAACAGCTGGTGTGTGTTCAATCAATTATGGTTTGGCTGAAGAAATTGCCGCTGCCGTCACCTTGACCAAAGATGGCAATTTCGATGCTACAAGAGGGAAGCTTTACGGTATATTTGCTGGGGCAGTGGTACTCATGGGTATTTGTACATGTATTGCCTCCGGGGGCATTGCTCGTTTACAAACACTGAGTATAGTTTCCAACGTGTTTATCATTGTCTTATTATTCATTGCCTTACCAATCGGTACCAAACATAATATGGGAGGTTTTAATAATGGTGATTTTATATTCGGAAAGTTTAAAAACTTTAGTGACTGGAATAACGGCTGGCAATTCTGCCTAGCTGGTTTTATGCCTGCAGTTTGGACAATTAATTCATTTGATTCATGTGTTCATCAATCCGAAGAAGCCAAAGATGCCAAAAAATCTGTTCCGATTGGTATAATTTTATCCATTGTTGTTTGTTGGATCTTAGGTTGGTTTATTATTATCTGTTTGATGGCCTGTATCAATCCTGATCTTGAAAGTGTTTTGARCTCTAAGTACGGGTTTGCTTTGGCACAAATAGTTTATGATTCCTTAGGAAAAAAATGGGCTATTGCATTCATGTCATTAATTGCCTTCTGTCAATTTTTAATGGGAGCATCCATCACAACAGCAGTTTCCAGACAAGTTTGGGCATTTTCCCGTGATAATGGTTTGCCGCTATCAAAGTACATCAAAAAAGTGGACCCTAAATACTCCGTTCCATTTTATGCTATTTTGGCTGCATGTGTATGTTCATTGGTTTTGGGGCTGCTTTGTTTGATTGATCAGGCTGCTACAAATGCACTGTTTAGTTTAGCCGTGGCAGGTAATAATTTGGCATGGAGCACCCCCACCGTCTTGCGTTTGACATCAGGTAAAGATTTGTTCAGACCTGGTCCATTCTATCTAGGTAAGCTTTGGTCTCCCATAGTTGGTTGGATAGGTGTGGCTTTCCAAGTGTTTATTATTGTTATGGTTATGTTCCCCGCTCAACAAAAGGGCATTACAAAGTCCACGATGAATTACACATGTGTTATTGGTCCAGGTATTTGGATTCTTGCAGGTATCTATTACAAGGTTTACAAGAAGAAATACTATCATGGCCCAGCAACGAATTTATCTGATGAAGATTACGTTGATGCCGTTGGTGTTGATGTTATCGACACAATCATTTCCAAACAAGAGCCATAATAAAAAAACATACACAATCCGTCTTATAAAGTTTCTATATTCAAAATTTTATAAGGTTTGAATCTGTAAAGTCAGTATTTTAATATAATTATCTATCATTTTTTTCGCTTGACCTTTTTCTAGATGACTATTTAGAACGTCTAAATATAAAAAATGAGAAAAGCTAAAAAACCCTCTAGCGCACTCGATGTGAATATATATATATATATATATATATCTATATACCAATAAGTATAGACCCCCCCTTTTAATCTACGGTGACCTAATCTTCATCGGAGGAAAGGTAGTCTATCAAGGGGCCATTTGACGCGCTAGCAGATGACTTTGTTGGAAAATCATCTACATTGGTAGCACCCTTTTTTAATTTCTTCAAACTTTCTATAAAGTCATCACCCCCCATTCCATTGTCTATGGGTAGTGATCTTTTCTTAGAGTTACTAACGCTTACTCCTGGAGGTAAACCAATCGATATCTCCTTAACTGGACTTTTCTTCGCTTCCTTGCTGGACGTGGTATCGGTACTATTGTTATTGCTTTTGTTAAGTAGACGTACCATCATATTCAGGGACTCTAGTTTCTGTTCTTCCAAAAGCCTCTTTTTCGCGGCAGGGTCAGGATCCTCATTAGCCCATTTCACCAGCAGCCCTGTTCCTTCCTTTCTGTCGTCCCATTCCTTATCACTGTGTAGTAGCAACGTCTGGTTACTCATTGCCTCTTTGGCAAATTCGGCACTGGCTTGATGTTTAAATTTCACAAATGCGCAACTTTTGTCCTCAACGTATCGTATCCTATCGATGTCACCCAACCGGGAAAATACAAACCGTACCCTGCTTTCAATCTGAGTAGGCTTTAATTGCTTACTATTCAATGCGCCATCAATACCACCAACGTAGAGTGTCTTATTTTTCTTCCTGAACGAACCAACCCCACCCATATCATCTCTATAATCGGCAAATTTTTCTCTACCAAAGCAATCCAGCACTTCTGTTCTTAGAGATAGCTTGCTCACATCATCTTCGTCCGGGATATGATGCAGATAGCGACATTTGGAGCCAAGACAGCACATACCCTTTGCGAAAAAGAGACAGAAAAACAACTCGCCGTCATTGTCACCCCTAGTCTTTCCGGAATGAGGTTGCGGCTGCAAAGCAAAGGGACTGACGAATCGTGTATTCCCACCCAACCCTTGGGACCATTTACTGTACCATATATTAAAAGTCAAACCGGTCTGCGCCGGTATAGAAGAGGGCAGTTCTGACTCTTTAACTTGCACCTTTGCGAATTTATCCTTCCAAGAATCCATCCCGCTTCCTATCAACCGGCCTACCGACCTTATTGGTGTCATTATCAACACAGGGCATCGCCTGTAGCCTTATTTTAGCCTGTTTTGGAAGCATAATAGAATCTTTTCCATTACCCGGAACCTGACCGTGCCGCATGATATATTGTACTAAACTCTGAAAAATTTTTTTAATGAAAAAAAAAGTGATGAGGAAAGAAAAATAGCTGAAAAACTAGTGTATTTTATAGTCGAAGCTATTAGTTTGATCGATCAGTTGGGTAATAGCTACAACGAAAACAAGTACAGCAAACATGGGTAAGGACAGTAAGGAACACAAGGAAAGCAAAGAAAGCAAGACAGTGGACAACTATGAGGCTAGAATGCCCGCCGTATTGTCGTTTGCCAAGCCATTGGCTTCCAAGAAACTAAACAAGAAAGTGTTGAAGACCGTCAAGAAGGCCTCTAAAGCTAAGAACGTCAAGAGAGGTGTCAAGGAAGTCGTCAAGGCCCTAAGAAAGGGTGAGAAGGGTTTGGTTGTCATTGCCGGTGACATTTCCCCAGCCGACGTTATCTCCCACATCCCAGTCTTGTGTGAGGACCATTCTGTTCCATATATCTTCATACCATCCAAGCAAGATTTGGGTGCTGCTGGTGCCACAAAGAGACCTACCTCTGTTGTCTTCATTGTCYCAGGTAGCAATAAGAAGAAAGATGGAAAGAACAAGGAAGAAGAATACAAGGAATCTTTCAACGAAGTTGTCAAGGAAGTTCAAGCTTTGTGAAAAGTGATTTCTTTACCACATTGAGAATCGAAAAGAATAAAAAAAGAATTTGGCATTAGATATATATTTTGACTGTAGGCCTTCTGTATATTATATAATACTACTATTAACATCAAATGTTTGCAAGCTTTCGGGGTAACCGTGTTCTATTTCGCTTTTTTTTATTAGTGAAATATATAGAAAATATCACTAAAATGCAAATGATTGTAGACAATTTAGAACAGGCTAACAAGGCACATCTATTGCACTCTTGATTGCCAGGTAGTTTCCAGTAGGAGTGAAAAAATGAGGTTTGTTTTCGATGAAGTTTTCAGTTCGGATACTGAGTCTCCAGAATTCGAGGAAACGTGCTCTATAACTTCTTCTGCATCATCACAATGCGTAACACCTGAACCGAGTCCGGCTGCGAAGTTACCTCTCTTCACCACAATTTGCACCAAGCAATTGACTCAGGAATCTGTAGTGGAGCTGGATCCTGCTCTAGAGAATTTTTTGCGTGACTTGAACCTACAATCCAAAGTAATTCCTATAAATGAGCCCATCGCAACTCCATCATCAATGTTTACACCACGTGCTGACAAACCGCTAGCAAATCCATCTTCTATTTCAGTGACGAGCACTGCTAAGGACCAAGATACAAGGCTGCACCTACTAAAGGCAATGGAAGACTCATTTCAAAGAAAGATGCAAAATTTGGTGCTTACGAATCAGAAGGAAGTTCAGTCTATAAGAGACAAGAAACGACGCATTGAAGAGCAACGTAAGCGAAAAGAGGAGGAGGAGCGGAAGCGCAAAGAAGCAGAAGAGAAAGCCAAACGAGAGCAGGAATTGTTGCGCCAAAGAAAGGAAGAAGAAGAGCGCAAACGCGAAGAAGCTGAAGCAAAGCTAGCTCAAGAGAAAGAAGAAGCTCAAAAGAAAAAGATAGAAGAACAAAATGAAAAAGAAAAACAGCTGAAGAAAGACCAAGAAGCAAAATTGTTGCAACAAAAAGATAAACTGGGTAAAGCAATTACAAGTTTCGATACAATTTCCAAAACGTTTTGGCATTATAAAGACAAAATTGCCCAAATAAAGCAGGATATAGTCTTGCCCGTCAAGAAGGCCGATGTAAGTGTACGAAATTTGCTTTCACGTCACAAGAGAAAAATAAACCCTAAATTCGGGCAACTAACCAACAGTAACCAACAACTTTTCAAAATTCAAAACGAGTTAACACAGTTGATAAACGACACTAAAAGCGATACCTTAGCATATCAATGGATCTTAAACTTTATTGCAAAGGCCGTAGTTCACCAATCAGAAACTGAAGTCAGAGTAAAACCGGAGTCTGCGCTGCCTCTGGGGAAATTAACTCTATATCTACTAATTCAGTTCCCAGAACTGCAGGAGTTATTAATGGCTAGACTTGTAAAGAAATGCCCCTTTGTCATTGGATTCACATGTGAGATTGATACTGAGAAAGGCCGTCAAAACATGGGCTGGAAAAGAAATAATGAGGACAAGTGGGAAGACAACACATCTTACGATGAAAGAATGGGCGGTATATTATCTTTGTTTGCTATATTAACAAGGCTGCCCCTGCCTCAAGAATTCATCACCACTAAAAATCACCCGTTCCCAATTGCGTTATCATGGCATATCTTGGCTAGAATTTGTAATACACCACTAGACTTATTAACGAACACCCATTTCGTAATCTTGGGCTCATGGTGGGATGCCGCTGCCGTGCAATTCCTACAGGCATATGGGAACCAAGCCTCGAAACTACTATTTTTGATTGGTGAGGAACTAACGTCTCAAATGGCTGAAAAGAAATATGTAGGTGCTGCAAGATTAAGAATCCTGCTAGAAGCTTGGCAAAATAACACCATGGAATCGTTTCCGGAAATGTCTCCTTGATAGGAATTGACATTGACATGAGCACATAGCAGTTAAATAAAATATTCAATGAACTTTAAACTTATTTAACAATCATTACATTATTTTCCTTTTTCTTCTTCGGCACAATATCAGGGGATGGCAAATACTACGTCATGAATAATAAAAAAAAATGAGAAAAAAAACTAAGATGATCTTCCAGTAGAATATTTATCATACATTAGAGATTGCACTCATTATCTGTTATAGTTTTACTGCCATTGAGTGAAATATTTCATTTTATTTCTTTTACGTGTGCCTCACCAGTTTCATTTGTAAATGCTAGTGTCTTTAATTCAAGTTTTGAAAGCAGATGCGTAAATCATTGAGATGGCTTATAACGATAGCCTTCTACTCTTCCAACTCTATTTTAATTAGCAACTGTCTTTGGAACAGTGGTTCTATTTCCGAGTTTTACCTGCACTCCATTGTGCTCATTGAATGCTTTTCGCTATTAGGATTGGTCACCTCTGACTATTTGACCCCATCTTTGTCATTTATTTCTAGTAATATTTTCCATATCTCCGATAGAGTATCAGGAATGACATTATTAGCATTAGGAAATGCCCTACCTGATATCACCAGTACCTACCAGTCGATGAAGTCCGGGGTTACTTCCTTGGCTATTGGCGAGCTGTTTGGTGGTATTTTTTTCTTGTTGACTGTGGTTATTGGACTAATGGGCTGCGTAGCTACTATTCAGTTTCAACCTGATAAGTCCATTGAAACTTACACGGAAGAAAGTTTTGATCAAAATTTATCTTACGACAGAAGCCATTATGTACTGGACGTGGGGATATTCACTTTTATGCTCTTAGTCTCAGGCACCTTTCTAGCAGATGGGAGACTATACTTCTGGGAATGTATCGTTATGGTTTTGACCTATTGTTGTTGCGTCGTTTATCTGATACGAAGTCATAAATATCCTTGTGATACTGATGGCACTTTAGAAAGAGAAGAAGAAGAGACAAAAAACCATACTTTTATTAATAGCCGTATGACTGTTCCAAACCATTTCACTCTATCAACCGCCAGCGACACTCCTCAAATGGATGAAGTAGCGCAACATATAATACCTTTCGAAGATACACAGAATAACGAGGGCGGCACTACTGGATCAGAAGTAACATCTTCCCCAAACAATTCAGCGGATAATATTTTGAGGTTTAATGAAGGTATAAGTGAAAGAAGGGATTATATAAGGCACAGGATACGAGGATATTTACGTTCTAATTATCATGGCTGGGTCAGAATGACTTTGCAAGATTGCTTAGATATCTGGGAGAAACAAAACCTCTTTAACAATGCTGTGAAAACCTTGTCTTTGCCCACCGACGATACCCGTTTAGTTCCTAAGGCCTCGTCTGATGATGACGAAGGTAGACCGTTGATAAGGATGAGAAAAAACTCTTTACAGCCCAGCGACTATTACAAATACTTGTCGCCAACAAATGCTGGAAACTCTAATCAATTAGGGACCGCAAACTCAGCACCGCACAATGAGCGCCTAGGCGAAGATTGTAATGAATCTACGAGTTTGTTTTTAACAGTACCACAGGAACCAACTTCCAGAAAGATGTTGAGTTGTGATCGCATCCCGGATTTGATTCAAACCAACTCTAATACATTTGATGGTGATAACAAATGTCGGTCACATATACAAAATCCTGTCATGAGCAACATATCTAGTGTTGTAGATGAATCCTTGTTGGAGTACGAGGGAGATAATATATTACTCGACGGAACATTATCTCTTTGCTCGGCAAGAAGCAAAACCGTTTGCCAGTGTTTTCAACTGTACAATTATTTGACAGATAAATCTTTGGATATCAGTCCCTCCGAATTCTTATCATTATTGGTCACCACACCGGTATCAATAATTCTTTATCTGACCATACCATCAGAAGGGAGTCAAAAACATCACGACTCGCCTCTTTCATGTTTACAAATTTTTCAGTTGATCGCCTCGCCAATAATAATAAATCAATTAATTATAGAAGATTTTTCCTATTGGTTGCTTATATTACCGGCGCTAATAGCTATATCACTCTATTTCAAACTAAAAACGACACCGAGGAAATACAATTCAGATTTAATTTTCACTATTGCATTCTTATTATCATTAGCGTGTATTTCGAAGACTGTTCATTTAGTTGTTGCCACTCTTACCCATTGGATAGAAATCTTTGACATATCTGAAACTATATTGGGTTTGACCATTTTCACGTGGGGTAATTCCGTTGGTGATTTAGTGTCGAATATCACGTTCGTTAGAATGGGTGTTTTAGAAATCGCAATCGGTGCATGCTTTGGGAGTCCACTATTGTATTTCCTATTCGGGGTTGGATTTGATGGAATTATGATCATGTTGGGTGACAATGCAGGGAAAATTGTCAACGGTAGAGATAATACTATTTTAATGCACCATATTGATTTCCAGGTAGACAAACATTTACTTAATACTGGGGTCGGAATCTCGATTGCATTTTTGATATTTACAGTTTTGATACCATTGAACGGCTGGAAAATAGATAGAAAGATCAGTCTTTTGCTTCTGACGTTGTATGTCGTTACTACATGTATCAGCGTGTTTCTGGAAATTTACTGAGAGTTAGAACGTATATGCAATTGAATGAGCTATAGAGTGATTTTAATATTAAGCCATAAAAAATATATTAACATAGAAGCTTAATTAAATAATAAAAAGAAAAAATAGGAATTACATATTCTACATTGACAAAATATTTATGCAGTGGTCATTTAAAAATGGTCATTAAATTAAACAAGTAATATGAGAGGGAGCGGGGAGGGAAACGATTAAATAAAAGGGAAGGGAAGGGGGGAGGAGGGGAAATATATTATAAATAAGTAAAGATTTTGCTGGTGGGTTGATAGTGTTCTTTGGATGAAATCACCTTTCTCACTTAATTCTTTCTAAATTAATTTCATCCAGAATTTTCTTGGCACCGTCGGCAATCATTCTTTCAGCCAAAATCTTACCGCAAGCCATGGAATCTTCCTTGACATTTTCTATCAACATTTCAATTTCGTCTTCCACGGCCTCAGTACCATCTACGTCAACGACAATGGCCTTTAGTAGCAGTTTCTTTGTTTTTTCGTTATATGTGGTTTCTACACCAATGGGGACGGAACAACCACCTTCCAAAGCCCTCATCAGGGCACGTTCTGATAGACAGCATATAGTGGCATTCAGATCGCAAATATCGTCCAGAATAGCCATCATCTTGGAGTCGCCTTTTCTAATTTCTATTCCCAGGGCGCCTTGCCCCACCGCATGATACATAGTATCTGAGTGAAACCGTTGAGTAATTCTATTTTCTAGCCCCATACGCATCAACCCGGCGGATGCCAGGATGATACATTGGTATGGAGACTTAGGGTCGTCAAGTTTTTGTAGTCGAGTTTGTATATTGCCTCTAACACTTTCGAACTTCAATTTTGGGTATTTTCTTTTCAGTTGAGCAGATCTTCTAACAGAAGAGGTGCCCACGATGCCCCCGTCTGGAAGGTCATCTAGAGACTTGTACGCAGAGTAGAAAGGCATAACAAGACAATCTGTCGGGTCGACACGCTTGGTGATACCTCCCAGTTCAAACCCCTCGGGCAATAGTGTGGGCATGTCCTTCAAGGAGTGGACAATCAGATCAAGCTTCTTCAAAGGATCATCGTGATACAAGTGATCTTCTAGCTCCTTCGTCCACAAGGCCTTACCACCAAATGAGTAGAGAGGCTTGAACTGGATCTGATCACCAAGGGTTTGCAAAGTGAAAACCTTGCAGTCGTATTCCGGATGTTTTTCCTGGATCAGTTTTAAAACATGGTTGGATTGTATTACCGCCAAACTAGATTTTCTCCCACCAATATGCAGAGTTTCGTGGCCCATAGTACGTGTGTATTTATCAACTATAGAGTATATCTAGTGTTTTTTTTCCTTTTTCTTTTTCTTTTTCTATTGTTCTAGATGCTAATATGGGATGAGTAGAACAAAATATTCAAAACGCAATACAGCCCTGTACCATTCAAACACGAACGCCAATCTGCCAATGACCTTGAAATCAAGCTATGTGCCACGCTAATACAAACTTTTTGCCTATATCGTTTAAAATATAAGCGTTCCTTTAATTTTTCGGTTTCTTTCTTTTTTATGTGTAATTTTTCATTTTTTTTCACTTGAAAAAAGTTGAAATTTTCGTAGCAGAAAAAGAGAGGCCTCTATTGCTTACTCATCGTTATCTTATTGGTCAAGAGCTCAAGGGACAATAGACAAGGAGAGAGCCACCATCATCTTTGGGAATTGGTTGGAAAGAACGTCTTCAATTTCGGGCTGCCATGGGAGCGAGCCATATATGGGAAGCTGGTAGTCGTTAGTAGAGAACACGTCATTACCCCCCTCCCATCCCCCGTCTCCGCGCTGCCAGGGACCAAGGGTTTGCAAGAGATGGACGTAAGATAGAACTACAAGGGTCGTGGCCAATGTGTCGGTGGTACCGGATGGAGTTGAGTCCAATTGAGGAACTTGTTGCTGTGGGTGGTCGGCATGGCATAGCATGGGAGGCCTAAAGGCGCTTTGTGGGACGGAGAACAGCGTTAGAGGGTGACGTTTTAGCGCATAGGCAATCTCCCCTTATTGTTCACCCTTATTTCCACCCTCAAACGATAAGGCTTGTTATATTCGTTTGAAATATATAAAAGGGATTGAGAAGATCATATTCCTACATAAATATTAGTATCAGTTTTTCTACAGTTACTTGCTTGTTCCGTTACGTAGATACACGCACACACACTATCATCATTATGAATAGAAATACGACTAACCATAAGAACACGAATTCGAGCGCTAGTAGAAATGCTGGCGTACCGGAAGAGAGAGGCCATCTGAACAAGAGAGGCTTGATATACTGGACCAACCCTAGGAAGTCGGGTGCAACCTTTGCTGCCACTCTAGTAGGTTTAATTGTCTTCAGAAACGTCAATATTATTTCAGTTTTACTCAAGATCGGGTACATGGTCTTATTCACAAGCTTCGCGGTGGAGCTATCTACGAAGATACTCTTTGATCAGGGCATAGTGTCTAGGCTGGGAATGAAAGAATCTCCAGACGTTGTTGGGTTCTTGAGACCACGTATTGACCGTGCATTGGACCACGTGCCTGCGTTGCAGGATAAGATCAGAAAGTTGGTGTTTGCAAACAGAACAAGAAACAATCTAACCATTGGTATGTCTCTATATTTCTTGCACGGGCTTTTTGCCATTTTTTCCATGAACACTGTTCTGATGATGACCACCATGCTACTTTACACCGTACCTTTGATCTACGACAGAAAACAGGAAAGAATTGACCGTGCTATTGACAGAGTGAAGAACATGCTCGTCCACAGATTCCACAGAAACTACTCCAAGGTTGTCGAAAAGACCGAACCATACATTGACAAGATTATTCCAGCTCAAAATGATCAAGACAGCTACTCAACCTCTGTAAGCGGCAAGGATATCTCTTCAACCTCCCAACGCAACAAGGACAGCTTCCCAACATCTCAAAACGGCAAAGACATATACTCGACTTCTCAGCACAGCCAAGGAACCTACCCAACCTCTCAAAACGAGGCCAGTAGCACCCTAAAATCTGGCAAACATGAACTACCATCAGAAAAGGACTTCAAAAACAGACACGGAGACTTTAGCAAGCCTGACGTCAAGACGTACGACCCAAGACAAATGGATATCGATGCAGAACTAGAGGCTCACCAGCGTGAAATAGAACAAAAGCTAAGGGAAGGTGATTATAATTTAGTAGGAAGCAAGGAAATTCCGGACCCAATCACCGTACCAGCTCCTGCTCAACGCACCGTTATCCCTAACGAAGATAAGCCATTCCCTATCAGCAAAAACAATGAAACCTTACAACAAAAGAGTACTCACGGTTTGAAGCAGAAATTGCAACATGCCTAAGTTTTCTTAATTTTTTGTTTCGCTTTTTTTTTTAGCTAATAGTTCATTTCCCCTTATTCTTAATGAAGTCATGTTTATTAACTGTATACTTTTGAAGAAAAATCATTAACGATTAAGTAGTTACAATATATTTTTTATTTAGTTTAGAATAATAAGTGAGTAACAACGCATTCCCCCCCCCCCCCCTGTTTATTTTCTGTTTTGCTGCATTATTCATTCCATACCAAAATCAGATTTCAAATTTTTATTAGTGTCCTGAATGAAGTTTGATTTGCAAGTTGATTGCTAGAAAAAAAATGCACGTATAATAACGGAAACAAAAAGAAATGGTGATGTTTCATAAGTTCGTCAAATTTTGGAGCGCACCAACTGCCTTCTTAAACCCCAACCTTGCAGCTCTGTGATAATATTGTCTAGCCAGATCCAAATCAATGTTACAACCGATACCCTTTTCATAGTAAAAGCCCAGGGCAAACTCGGTACGTGCCAACTTGCCGTCCGAACACTTGCTACTCTTCAAAGCCCAATCCAAGGCCTCTTTATTGTTTGGTTTCAAGACGTTTGCCGCTCCTGTTAGATACCAGCCACTCAACGATAACATTGCCATTGGGTTCCCTCTTGGTTGAGAAGCAGCAGCCTTGGAATACCAGCATATAGATTTCTTGGCTAAAACTGGTAACCCCAAGTCACCGAATTCATAGCAATTGCCCAACTTCCATTGCGCTAGAGGGTACTCGCAGTCTTTGGCACACTGATAGTAGTACTTTACGGCCAGTTGAGGGTCTCTTCGTATGCCGTTAGCAAATAATAAATTTTGAATCTCTGGTGGCATAACACTAAATTCATAGATTTTGCCCAGCTCATACAACGTTTGCGGAGAATCGCCATTTTGGGTTGCCTTATCAAACCATTTAACAGCTAATAAGACATCATTCTTCTGCATGTTGAGTCCGTATAAGTGGCTCATCCCCAATTTATACATGCACGCGGAATTGGAGCAAACTTCGGCTCCTTGCTGGTAATACTGGAAAGCCTTCCTTATGCATTGTTCCTTAGTGAGCGATGGATCGCAAGACGAAGTACCTCGTTGATATTCATAGCATATACCCGCACGATAACAAGCATCTGAATCATTCAATTTGGCGGCTTTGCAATAATATTCGAGGGCCTTTTCATCATTCTTGATGACAATGTTTTTATTTTTGATGGGCAAATACGGCTGATGTGAGTATAAGGTCCCCATCAAATACATGGCACGAGGCCATTTTACGGTGATTAGTTTTGTGAGCACTTTGAATGAGTGTTCCAATATGACTTTTTGATTTTTCAGCATTTCCTCAGGTTTTAAACTTCTTTTCAGTTTTTCTGCATTTATGTTATACTGCGATATAAAATCTTCCTTAAATGCATACGTAAGTAATGTTTCACACCACTTCATTTGTATCTCTGGAGTAAATTTCGAAGAGTCATTAATAGTCTTCTTATAGATTTGATAGAAGGCTAACGCATCCGGCGAGTAGGCGGAGAGTTTATCCTTACTGCTAGAAGATCCATTAGTCTTTGTCTTAGTGATGGTATTAGTCGTCGTTTGGCTGGTTTTCTGTTGCGGGACGGGTCTCTTCTCCAAAGGTCGTATGGGAGGTTTTTCCTCTGTTCTGTATAACTTTTCTTGCAGCACCCTGGACTCAGATTCCTCGTAAGGTGGAGGAGCTAAACTATTACTGATAGGCTCTGATATTCGGCTTCCATCGGTCATTGATATATTATGTGCAGAGGACGAATTTAAGCTATTTTTTGCCGAGTTAAAATTGAATGGGAGCTCATATCTATTGCTAGCACTATTAGTGCTGCTAGTATCACCTGCTGGTTTGGCATTAAATATATCAATGCCGTTATTACTGTTTATGGTTACTGGAGTGCCTAATTGACCACCGTCAACATTGCTATCTGTGAAATTCAGCGCACTTAAAGGCAATGAGAGCGAGGACGAAGATGAAGGAGACGTGAATGGAATAGCTGGCGTTAGTTCAGCCAAAGAATCATCTAGTGGATATGGCGCAGGCACCATATTATGGGTGGTCGAATCGTGCCTGTCGGTGTTGATATTGCCCAGTTTATGCGAGGAATCTCGTCCTCTTAGTGGTGGAAACATATTTATATGCTTATCATACGGATTTGATTGCGGCTGGCCTTGATTAACCATTGCCAACTAGTAGAACAAACTATTAAAAACGTGGTGATGAAAGAAAGAAAAGAAAAAACGATGTCAAAAGCTAGTTCATCAAAAGAAACGCCTCTAAATCAGTTTCTACTGTATTCTTGTATAAATCCTGAGTAACTCCAATCAAACTACGGGGATACTGACCTTTTCTGCAACTCTTTGCTACCGACGGCCGATGCACATCTTGAACTATCTTATATGTTCCTACTAAATTGTCGTCAGTTATATTTTTAGGTCTTCCAGATTTTGGACACAACCCCTTATTGCTAATAAGCCAAGACCTTAACGTTTGTACTTTTGCTTGGTAAAGACCTAATATATGTTGAGATTTACCCTAGGGCATTCTCAAGCTATTTTTTTTTTGGTTAAACTAGAGCTAATAGATATAGAAAAGAGTAAAAAAGGTCCACGAAGCTGAAGAAGGAAAGAAAGAGGGAGATAAACAAAAGGCATAGACTGATTGAAGAGTGTTTTAAAGCGCGACGTAGAATTATAATTAATGTTGCGTTTGGGGTTTATGCCTAGATGGGTCCCTAGAAGTGGGCTTTTTGCCTTGTCAGACACAATCGGTGCACATAAGAGATTCTATGCTCTGGCTTCTGAGCAATTGTCAAGAAAGACGGTGAAACCGCTAGAATCGAGGAAAACGTTTCTCATAGACACATACAAATACCTGATGGAGAAGAGCTCCGTAGTTCTATTTGTCCATTACAACAATCTTTCTAAGACGGAAGATCACTATTTCAGGTTTAGAATTAAGCAAACGGGGGGGAAACTTACAAAAGTGAGGAACAATCTGTTTGAGGTTTATTTGAGAAACTCGCATCTGCCCGATCCATGTGGTCCCGCAAAGCGCAAAGAGCAAAACCGAAAGCATCCGCTCTTGCCCCTACTGAAGGGTCCCACGGCTACCATTACGTTCGAAGATACGAACCCTCAACAAGTGGCGAAACTGCTGAAGCTCTTGCAATCAGCACAGGACAAGCTGTTGGTGATCGGCGCCAAAGTGGAAAACCAAGTTTTGGATGTGGAAAAACTGAACGATTTCAAGACTCTCCCTACAAAGACGGAACTACAATCCCAGATGGTTGGGGTATTGCAAATGCTCAGCGGTCTCGGTTTAGTTCGTACGCTGGAAAGCGGGTCGAATGCGCTCTACCTGACATTGCAATCGCACCATGATAACCAAAAGCCTAAGGAGGATGCAGATTCAAGTGCGGACTCCAAGCCAGAAGAACCAAAATAGAGGAGCCTTTATTCCGTAATTTCCATACCGATTTACTATTCACTCATGTAAATAATAAAAAAGAAAGAAAATGATAACAATAACAGTAAATATACTTTAGTTTTTTATATAGCAACGTCTACCTTTATTTGCCTTATGCATATCGCACCGATGCTTGAAAAAAAAAAGAAAATTTTGGCGATGACTTTGACAAAAAAAATAAAAATGTTCCAGAGACTTCAGTTTTCACACAGTTGGTTAGTGCCAACTGGATCTAGGTGCCAGCATATATTTCAGAGCTAACCAGTTATAAGATTTCAAGTAGTTTACTGTAAAAATGAAGACCAAGCCACTAAGTCAAGATCCAGGCTCCAAACGTTATGCCTATCGTATAAATAAGGAAGAAAATCGTAAAGAATTGAAACATGTCAAGATAGATGAAAGTTCTTTAGTCCAGAAGGGTCAAAAGATCGATTTGCCTAAGAAGAGATACTACCGTCAAAGAGCGCATTCCAACCCATTTTCGGATCATCAATTAGAGTACCCGGTATCACCACAGGAGATGGATTGGTCCAAATTATATCCTTACTATAAAGATGCAGAAACCGGCCAGATGACAAAGAAGGTAACTATTGCCGATATCGGCTGTGGGTTTGGTGGGCTTATGATAGATTTGTCACCTGCCTTCCCAGAAACCCTGATCTTAGGTATGGAAATCCGTGTACAAGTCACCAACTATGTGGAGGATAGAATCATTGCCTTGAGAAACAACACTCTCTCTAGACATGGTTTCCAGAATATCAACGTTTTAAGAGGTAACGCCATGAAATTCTTGCCCAATTTTTTTGAAAAGGGCCAGCTATCCAAGATGTTTTTCTGTTTTCCAGATCCCCATTTCAAACAGAGAAAGCACAAGGCAAGAATCATCACTAACACCTTGCTAAGTGAATACGCATACGTCTTGAAAGAGGGCGGTGTCGTTTACACTATTACTGACGTCAAGGACTTACATGAATGGATGGTAAAGCACCTGGAAGAGCACCCTTTGTTTGAACGATTGAGCACAGAATGGGAAAACAGTGACAAATGTGTGAAAATAATGAGAAATGCCACAGAAGAAGGCAAAAAAGTCGAAAGGAAAAAAGGTGACAAGTTCGTCGCCTGCTTTAGAAGATTACCAAATCCAACCATACTGTAACGATATAGATTAATAACGTAATTATTTTTTTATATAAGTTTTAAACCATTTTCCCATATACATATTTGTTTCTTTAATGTTTTGTTTTTGAGTATGACGCGTAGCTCATACCTCGTTAAGTTTCACCTTACATGTCCTTTCATTATTTAGCAATTGTTCTTTCAAATTAAGGCTCCATTTATATCCAGTTAGCTTCTTATTACTACCAATGATTCTATGGCATGGCACCACAAGTGCCAAATTGTTTGCGCCACATGCTCTTCCAATAGATCTCGCAGCCGATGGTTTCCCTATTTTTTTGGCAATATCACCATATGTAGCAACATGGCCATGTTCCACTTTCAATAGTTCGTTCCAAACCTTACGTTGGAATTTCGTTCCAAATAGGAACTCAAAGGGAATAGCATCTGGCGGTAACGGCATCTTATTTCCTAGGCATATTTTGTAGTTTTCAATCAACTCTCCATATTTTCCTATGTCTTTCAACTCATATAACTCGTGCTTTACATCCTGCTTCTCATTTTTCTTCAAGAAATCTTTCAAATTTGTTATAAGAAAAGATTCATCTTTGCCTAATGAAGCAAAAACTAGACTTTGCGTTCGTTCTTTGAACACCAAAAGTGCACCAGTGACCTCGGTCTCTATATAGGTATAGCAAAGTTGTTCACTCATCTCTTGGTCAGTCGATCGGTACCAATAATGGAGTCCGCTTTTTGTTCCTTCCCAAATACGTTTCGTTTCATCTTATTAGACTTCCTTTATTTTTCTTCCTATATTGATACTCTCATATAGAAAAAGCTTATCGCTATTATTTTTGCTCTAAATTGTAAAACAATAGATATATATGTATATATGTTAAAAGAAAAGCTAAATACTGGTACGTACAACGAAGCAAATATCATTAGTAAGCGATACTAAGCTGCCACCGTGTTGCTAGGTGGATTCCGTTCCCCATTTGAGAGCTCTTCATTAGCATTGCTAACATTTCCAATCGTTGGATCAGTTTTATTATGGAAACTGAAAAATTCACCCGTCCTTGATGGTCCAGAATCGGATGTAATGAAATAAACGTTTTGTGCAGATCCGTCCGGCTGACTCGGTATGCCGTTATCCTTGGATATAGCTGGGTTGGCCTCAGTCGATGAGTATGCTTGGTTGTTTTGTTTAATGCTACTTCCTAAAGTATTTATCTGGTACGCAGAAAAAGAAGGCGAGGATGAAAGTTCAGAACCACTATCGCCAAAAACATCGTCATGGTTGGCACTATCATTGCCAGCAGAATCATCAGCAGATTCCAGCCTCTCATCATGAGTCTCGATAGGAAAATTCTGTAACACGAAGATTATGGATATGAAAGAAGATAAAGATGGAATAAGGTAAAACTTCCAAGAAAGACGGTCAATAAGTATAGGTGTTATTAGGCTGGCAAACCATTTAAAGAACCAATAAAAGTTAGAGATTAGCAGTATTACTGGGGCCTGTGATAAGTGGGGTAAAAGCTCAATGGTCATAATCCACCCAGTAGAATCCCAACTGATAAAGTGTGTAAGAAGAAATACTGCGAATAATATTGATATATATCTCGTTGTAGTCTTGGGAAACCAATCTGTGAAAGACAAGGTGAACAATAAAACACTCATAATGACAGAACCTAATAGTACGTTCATCTTTTCCTTCCGTCTTCGAAGTACCATGGGGAAATATGCTAAAGTCGCCACAGTGTATACCAAGGCATTTAATCCGGTTAAATAGATAGATTTTCTTTCTCCCCTACCAACTTGTTGTAGTATTAGCGGTGAGTAGTATAAGAAGGCGTCAACACCATTTAATCGTGTAAACAATTGGAAACCTAGTAGAATTTTTATTATTGGAGAAAAATCTTTGAAGATATATGAGTATGGATAACTGTTTTTTTGTAGGTGTGATTTTAGAAGCATGTCTCTTTTCAAAGTTCTGAACTTTAACTGACTTTGATTTTCTTCAAAGTCGCAATCATCGAATATATTTGATATCAAAACTAATGCTTCCACATCTTTTTTTTGCTTTAATAGCCAAGTGGGTGATTCTAAAACTAGGTATAACGACATCAAGTTTAGCGCTACCCCCAGGAACACATGTGTCGATAAGGGGTATTTCCATGCAAAACCCCAGTATCTAAAAGCACAGTTAATCCAAATCCCTAATGAATACGCAACAACATTGGAAACACACTGAATGGAAATAAGCGTTCTTTTTCTTATATATGGGAGGGGGAACTCGAATTGATAAACTATTATCATGGAAAATGCAAACCCCATACCCACACCAAGTATAAATCTACCAAATAGTAGGTACCATTGATTCAGAGCAAAAACTTGGATAAAAGCGCCCAAAGAGTATATCATTGTGCTTATTTGGAGCATTTTCTTCCTGCTATAAACCTCCAAGACACCAGAATAAACAAACAAAGACGCCATAAAGGCTCCGAAGTTAACGACGCTTACAATGATACCTAATGAAGAGGTTAATGGGTAATGGAAGAATTTTTGAAACGATAGTGTCATAACGTTGCCGGAAATGAGACCCTGGTCCAGCCCTGACAACGACGAAACCAACACCACAAATAATATAAAGGAGACTCGAAGAGTCCGACTCGAATGTCTTGTTTTCTTGCTTCGTAGCTGTGAGATTTCAGCCTGTTGTAATAATTGGCGGTATGGATCGTCCATCGACAATCTAGGGGAGCGCTCAGAGAGTGGCAAAATGACAGTGGCATCACTATCCCTATAAAGTGAACCACGACGTGAGCTATGGGCCGTGATGTTATTCTCAAACCTAAATATGTCAGGGTTCTTGTGTGGCAATGAAGTTAGTGCCGTATCATCTTGTTTGCTGTTAAAATCTTGTGCCAACTGGTGTGCTCTATCGATATGTGCCGAACTAGCAGCTTCTTGACCAACCGGTTTATTTGAGCGTGACATGCTTAAGGGATGTTTCATTGTTTTTGCCACAAGTGAGAAGAGAGACTGTCCGAAAGTGTTTACTTCAGCAACCTGTTTTGATATAATCCTTCGTCCTGGACTGAGCCAACCAACCCTTTAAAAATATTCTTTCAAGGCGCGGCTGGCATATCACCGAGGCATGATTAGAACCGTATTGTTATATCCAAAAGGCGGTTGATCGAAACAGAAAATAATACATAAACTACAAACATATATCGTATATACCTTTTATATTCACAAGCTGTATGCAGAAAAAAAAGAAAGAATAAAAGAAAAATAAATTTAAATCTATTTGCTCAATAAGTTATCAAATTTGGGGATCAAAGATTGAGCCAATGCGAATGAGAAGACCAATTTTGGACCTGTTGTCAGTAGTTTAGGCGTCAAACCTTTGAAAAACGCAGTAATACCTTCGTTCTTCAAGGTGTTCTTGACAATCTTCAGCCCACTTTCAGGGTTGTCGAAATTTCTATTTTGAATTCTTGTCTTGATGACATCCAGTGGGGCAGAAACGATTAAAGAAGCGCAGGCACCGACGATGGAGGAAACGAAGTTTTGGGACCAGGTGGCTTGAGAGTAGTCTTCCAAACCCAAGATGTATTCCTTGGCAAATGCATTACCACCGAAAAGGGCAAACGAACCGGGGGCATTTCTAGCAGCGGTCCAGCCCCAACCTCTATACAAGTTGAACAGACCTTCATCTTTCAAGATCTTGATAAAACCTCTACCTTTGAAGGACTCGGGATTTGTTTGTCTCTTGATCTTTAGCACATCCAGCGGCAAAAGAACAATTTCACCAATACCAATCAAAGAACCAGCAGCTGCGGATCTCATTGCCTTACCGGTTTTTTCGCCAAACATGCTATCGAAATCTTGCTTGTAGTGTTTGTTCAAAAACTCGTTAGCAAAAGGTTGACCACCATACTTGTACACTCTTTGCAACACTTTGTAAGATGCAGCATAGCCAAGACCCGGAAACAGAGTAAACAGACGCTTCCCCAAGGGTTCGCTGAAGTGATCACGGAAAATAACACGGTTCAGTTCTTGATTAGAAGAGATCTTCGTGTGGTTGGACATCAGCCTCTTGGAGATGGTGTCCACAGGGTGGAAAACAGCAATTTCCATGATGCCCGCAGAGGCAGACCCCAAAAGACGAGCCAATCCTGATTGTTTCTTGTCTGTTTGAGCCATTTTTCCTTTTTTTGGATACTTGAGGTTAGTTTGGTGTGATGAGTTTCGGTAGACCAAATGCCAATCGCCAAGATTAGAGATATGATTTATATATATACGTGTATATATTTGTATCGTCACATTATTAAGAAATGTGACAGAAATGCACAGTGACTCACAGTTTTTTTCTCTCTCGAGCATGATCAAAAAAACTGTGATCGTTCTTGTTTTTTCATTTTTTTTCGGACAATGGCACCCGCGGATGATAAATGTCATTGGTTTATTAAGATGGTAATGTCGGCGGTACAGACTGTAGTGTAGATATGCTTGATCAGTGTACTTTACATAGGCGCGTGGCGCAGTTGTGTTTGCTTACGTAGTTTTGGAAGGCGGGGTTGGATCTGTCAAGTTGAATACCTTGGTAGTATCAGAAGCCGTTGTGTTCGGTGTGGTAGATTCAACCGTCGTTACTTTTGCCAGACTCTCTTTCTTTGTGTTTTCTTGGAGTTCGTCGTTTGGAGTTGTTGGCAACGATAATCTCGGAGAATTTTGGTTTAGGATCTGTGGTTGTTGCCGCCAAAATTCTTGTGGCCTTGGGAACTGGTTGAAATTGAAGCCGATTCGAAGCTTGTCTTTAGGCCGCGACTGTTTGTTGGGCGGCGCCGTTAGGAGCAGTTGGGCACCGCTACCCTTTGTGCCAGTGATGGTTTCGACGGCGACTGCGTTGCTGTCCTGGTGTTTTGAGTGCTGTGGCAGGAGCAAAGGGGGCTTTGTTGATTCATTTGGCGTACCGCGAATCAGCTTGGGAGCTTTCCAATTACGTACTTGCTGAATGTTATGTTCCACCGGGAACGGATAGAAATGCGGCTGTGGTGGCTGCCGTCCCTGGATCAATGACTGTAAATGGTTCTTCAGCAGCTTAATGGCGTTATTCTGTTTTTCTATATGCAACTGAGCGGTGCGGTGTTTCTGGTCGTTTACGTTTTTTAGCAACCTTAGTTCTTGAAGTTCCTTTTCCTGAGTGGCTAACAGCTCTTTGGTTTTAGTATYCATGGTGGGCTCGACTTCATCAAAGGGATCTATTAGACTCACATTGGTGGGTGTTTGCGCGTGCAACTCCGCTGCCATTTGTCCTTGCGTTTCCAGCTGTCGCGACAACTCGTTCTGTAAGGCTTCAATGGTTTCCTTTTGATTGGCGATACTCTTCTTGTATGATAAAATCGCGTTGTTGGTTTTGTTCACAAGGTCGGGGATGCAGTTCAGGCAGTCATCCTTCACTTTGATGTCTTTTTTCAAGAGGTTCAGGGACTTGTTTGCCTCGATCAGCTGTATTTGCAGGTTGTTCACTTTGATCTGCGAATTTTTCCTCACGTTCTTCAATTCTAGCTTTACATTGCCCAGTTCTTCCGCCAGTCCTTTCTGGAACCCCCCATCAGCAAACTTTAGTTCGAACTCCCCGTAGTATTTCTCATAGAACTCGTGAATCTCATCCAGTTTGGCATTCACTGTGTTTTGGATGCTTTTGCAGTCCTTTAGCTTTGCGGAGACCTCTCTCTTCAGCTCAACCAGCAAAGCACGCTCCTCGAGGCCGTGTTCTTTATCGGTTGAGGACGGTGTGGCAGGTTGCCTTTCCACTGCGGCATGGTTCTCTCGGGTCTCCTTCAGCACGTAGTTCTCGTCCATGATACTCTTCATTTTCCCATATAAGCCCGCTAGCCGAATTTCATAGTCCATGATCTCACCCGACATTACATTGGTACTAGACACCAGCAATGTCTCGTTCTCCTGGTAGCGGCTGATCAAAGACCGGAGGTCTTTGATCTTGCCTTTCATCTTCCTCAACGAAATGTTCTTCCGCACCTTGCCACTGCCATGATCCTTCGTTACCACTGCATCTTCGCCCTCTGCGCTCAGGGATGAGTCCGACTCCGGATCGCTCCTGGCCGTCGCACCGTATGCAATTGTACGGTCTACCACGCCACGTTTTGCTGACATGTGCTCTTGTCCTGATCCTCGTCTTTCTTTCCATCCATCCATCGAAGCTACGTGTTTTTATTTTGGCACTGTTTATACTTTCTCTTCCAGATCTGCCTCTCGCGCGTCGCGTCGCGTCTTGGAACAGAGGAAATAACGCTTTTGCCGCCCTGAGTGAGTTGCACTGCACTGAGGCACATGCTAAGTAGGTTGCCATTGCTATGCCCAAGCCCAGTTGCTAAAATGACAGCGGTGGTGGCTTCTGCCTTAACTTGCTTCTACACCCCTAATGTTCGAGGGAGAAACATAGACTGCTTCCAAGATTTATATGCTACGATGTAACAGACCGGCAGTTGCGGTCCCTTGTTCCATTTTAGTCCTGATGGGCGGCACCGACTACAAACCTGCCCCATCTTCCTACTAAATAGCCGGCGCAATTAATTAGCACATCTGTCATCCCTTTCTATCCCTTTTGGGTGCCACCCCTTCAAATCACTCTTCACGAGTCGCCCGCCCGAGAACGAAAAGTGAAAAGAACAAACAAATCGTGTCAGGTCTATATTCCTCTATTTCTGTAGTCGAGTTCTATTCTGGGATTCGTGGTTCGAAAAAGCAGCACGACTTCGCTACTGTAGGTGTAAAAACATTAGGACAAGGCAAGACTTTACGATAGACCTCCCACCCCCACCAACACACGTTTCCTTCTGTTCCCGTTTGCTCTTTCTAACTGAACAATAAAAGATGGTCAAACTTGCTGAGTTTTCTCGAACAGCCACGTTCACGTGGTCACATGACAAAATCCCATTGTTGGTCTCTGGCACTGTGTCAGGCACCGTGGACGCCAATTTCTCCACGGATTCGTCTCTAGAGCTGTGGTCTCTGCTGACCACCGACTCGGAGAAGCCCGTGGCCTCTTTACAAGTCGACTCTAAATTCAATGACTTGGACTGGTCTCATAACAACAAAACCATTGCCGGTGCTCTAGATAATGGTACTTTGGAATTGTACTCTGTCGGTGACGCCCACGATACTATTGTCTCCACGGCCAAGTTTAGCAACCATTCTTCCTCCGTGAAGACCGTAAAATTCAACTCTAAGCAGGACAACGTTCTAGCCTCTGGTGGTAATAATGGCGAGATTTTCATCTGGGACATGAACAAATGCACCGAATCTCCCTCCAGCTACACTCCCTTGACCCCGGGCCAATCGATGTCGTCTGTTGACGAGGTCAATTCCCTGGCGTGGAACCAATCTCTGGCCCATGTCTTCGCATCTGCCGGGTCGTCTAATTTTGCATCTATTTGGGACTTGAAGGCTAAAAAGGAAGTCATCCATCTAAGTTACACCTCGCCCAACTCAGGCATCAAGCAACAACTATCTGTTGTCGAATGGCATCCAAAGAACTCCACAAGAGTGGCAACCGCTACGGGCAGTGATAATGATCCATCTATCCTTGTCTGGGATTTAAGAAACGCAAACACTCCCTTGCAGACTTTGAGCCAAGGTCATCAAAAGGGTATTTTATCTCTAGACTGGTGCCACCAAGACGAAAACCTGCTGCTGTCCAGTGGCAGAGACAACACCGTGCTACTATGGAACCCTGAATCAGCTGAACAACTGTCTCAGTTCCCAACCCGTGGTAATTGGTGTTTCAAGACCAAGTTCGCACCAGAGGCTCCCGATCTATTTGCCTGTGCCTCCTTTGACAATAGGATTGAGGTTCAAACTCTTCAAAATCTAACAAATACTTTGGACGAACAAGAATCTGAAACTAAGCAACAAGAATCTGACACTGATTTCTGGAATAATGTGTCTCGAGAGGAATCGAAGGAGAAACCTACCGTTTTCCATTTACAGGCTCCATCTTGGTATGGAGAACCATCCCCAGCGGCCCACTGGGCTTTTGGTGGTAAACTGGTCCAAATTACCCCCGACGGTAAGGGTGTTTCCATCACAAACCCTAAAGTGTCAGGTTTAGAGCCAAACACCGCCCTGAGTGAAGCATTGAAATCTAAGGACTTTAAACCATTGATAAATCAAAGATTGGTTAAAGTTATTGATGACGTCAACGAAGAGGACTGGAACTTATTGGAAAAGCTATCCATGGATGGCACCGACGAGTTCTTAAAAGAAGCTTTTGCATTCGACAACGATGACTCTGATGCGCAGGATGATGCTGCCAGCGATAACCAAGATGACGGCGAAGAGTTCTTCCAACAAATTGAGACCAACTTTCAACCCAAGAACAACTTCACTTTGGCTGATAACATCGAACACACCATTTCTAAGAATTTGGTTTCTGGTAATATCAAAAGCGCAGTGAAAAACTCTTTGAAAAATGACTTGTTAATGGAGGCCATGATTATTGCATTGGACTCGAATGATGAAAGACTGAAGGAAAGCGTTAAAAGTGCTTACTTCACCAAGTATGGCTCCAAATCATCATTATCGAGAATACTATACTCCATTTCTCAAAAGAAAGTGGACGACCTGGTTGAGAATCTGGATGTTTCCCAATGGAAATTAATTTTTAAGGCCATCCAAAACTTGCATCCAAATGACGTAACTCGGAAAAATGAAATGTTAATCAAATTGGGTGACAGGTTGAAGGAAAACGGTCATAGACAAGACTCATTGACCTTGTACCTGGCTGCTGGTTCATTAGATAAAGTAGCCTCAATTTGGTTGGCAGAGTTCTCAGATTTAGAAGACAAATTGAAAGAGGACAGTAAGACAGTTTATGAAGCCCATTCTGAATGCCTAACTGAATTCATTGAGAGATTCACCGTCTTCTCTAGTTTCATCCATGGCAACATCACCATCAATAATGAACAACTGATTTCTAAATTTTTGGAATTTATTAATTTGACTACTTCCACAGGTAATTTTGAACTAGCCACCGAATTCTTGAACACTCTACCAAGTGATAACGAAGAAGTTAAAACAGAGAAGGCCCGTGTTTTGACTGCCTCTGGTAAATCCTTGGCAGTGCAAAACGCAACAGCAACAGCAACAAGAAAGGGCAAATACGCAAACCCCAAGGTTAATAAGAACGTTCCGGTACCCCCAACTTCTGGAATGCCATCCACTACGTCTATTTCTGGTATGCAAACTCCATATTATGGAGTGACGCCAGCCACTGGCGCGGGTGCTCCAAAACCTTATGTCCCAACTGTCACTGCAGCTGTTCCTGTTCATACAGACGGCAAATATGCCCCACCACACCAACCTTCAATGGCCTCGCCTTTTGCTAACAGAACCAATAGCTCTACGAGATTAAACTCGTTCGCTCCTCCACCTAATCCATATGCTACCGCAGCAGCAGCTTCAACGACAACCACATCAGCTCCAACATTTCCACAAAACTCTTTTGCTCCCATTCAACCTGGAATGCCTATCATGAATGATTTCAACGCTCAGTCTAGTTCCATCCCTCCACATTCACCAATTAACGCTGTATCGGGTCAAACGCCACACCTCAACCGTAAGGCCAATGACGGTTGGAATGATTTACCATTGAAGGTCAAGGAAAGACCGTCCCGTGCTAAAGCTGTATCCGTTGCACCTCCAAATATTCTATCAGCTGCAACTTCATCGAACGGTGTTCCTACATATGCTGCTAATACCATGCCTCCACCTCCACTTTCAAGAGCTCCATCTTCTGTGTCAATGGTATCTCCACCTCCACACAAGTCGTCTAGAGTTCCATCGTTGGTTGCAACATCTGAGTCACCAAGGGCATCTGTTTCAAATCCATATGCTCCCTCTCAATCAACACAACAACCCCCTGTAGGAATTCCATCTCTAAAAAGCCCAACTCCAACTCCTATTCAACCACCATCATCTAACCCATATGCTCCTCCACTACAACCAAGAGTAGCCACACCATTGACTTCAGGTGTGCCTTCAACTTCTTTACCAAAGGCTTCCAATCCATATGCGCCAGCTGCCGCAGCTCAGCCAAATGGATCGTCCTATCCTTCAACCAATGCATACTCGAATAACCATACCATGACTCCTATAGCCTCTCAGCCTCCTATTTCCAATAAGGGAGCCGCTGGCCCACCTCCAGTTAGTATGAAGAAGAGGAGCAACAAATTGGCCAGTATAGATCAAAAGCCACCTCAGGCAGCTGCTTTTCCTCCATCACTTTCAAGTTCAGCCTCTCCGCTACAAACCTCCCAACCGCCAACACTGGCTACACCAACCAACACGTCCACTGAGAATGTGAATAATGAAGTCCCAGCAGATCAGCAACCTATTGTTGACTTTCTAAAAGAAGAATTGGCTCGCGTGACACCTTTGACGCCAAAGGAGTACACAAAACAATTGAAGGACTGTGATAAAAGACTAAAGATCCTTTTCTACCATTTAGAAAAGCAAGATTTGATAACTCAACCAACAATCGATCGTCTACACGATTTAGTCGCACTAATGAAAGAAAAGAAATATAAAGAAGCTATGGCCGTCCACGCGGATATCGCTACAAACCATGCCCAAGAAGGTGGTAACTGGCTAACAGGTGTAAAGAGATTAATCGGCATAGCCGAAGCTACTCTAAATTAAATCCAGAGTTGAACCTTCTATATAAAAATCGGGTCTACCGGTTTTATTTTTTATCGTATTATGTCTTATAATATTATATTTATATATTTTATGTACTTATCTCTTTGTTTTAATCTAATTAAGTTCGCAATCAGAAGCCAACTATATCAAGTCCGGACCAATACACATTACGTATTATTTGTACAGCCTTTCCTTTATAATGTAGTCATGTACACCTCGAGCGGTAAATTCCGGGGAAATTTTAAGCTTGCCGCATTGTATGGCCTAAAGAACAAAAGGAGAAGGAACTGCGAAATGTTTTCTAATCTGGGGAAAAACCAATAAACTAAGAAAGTTAGCAAGTCATCCTATTCCTAGCATCTTACTTCACGGTTTTTCATAAGCGAGTGATTTCCAGATACACATTGGCTTTTGGAAAGGAGAAAACAAGACAGAGCCTTTAACGTTTGTCCAAAGTCTTCCAATATAAATAAGGAAGTTTTTGCTAAGAAACATTACAAACAGAAGGATATGCCTTCATTGATACCAGAATTACAAAATTCAAATGGATCCTAATCGGAATAGCTCTAGTGAAACACTACGCCAAGAGAAACAGGGTTTCCTAGACAAAGCTCTTCGGAGGGTAAAAGGCATAGCACTGCGACAAAGCAATAGGGACAAAGACTCTAAAGCCGATGATGTGCCGATTAGTATACAAACTCCAACAGACTTACAGCCGCAGGATTTTGATAGGCAGTCTTATGTATTGTCCGTGCTTACGGACGACATTTCCACCATTGATAATAACTCAGTATTATTTTCAGAGCCTCCACAGAGCCAATCTATGATGATGTCTATATACGTAGGTGTATTTGTTGCTGTTGGTGGCTTTCTGTTTGGTTACGATACAGGTCTGATCAATAGCATCACTTCTATGAACTATGTGAAGTCGCATCTAGCACCCAATCACGATTCGTTTACTGCTAAACAGATGTCTATCTTGGTGTCATTTTTATCGCTTGGGACTTTTTTTGGGGCTCTGACTGCCCCTTTTATATCTGATACGTATGGCAGAAAGCCCACTATCATTTTTAGTACAATCGTCATCTTTTCTATTGGGAACTCCTTACAAGTGGGTGCTGGAGGGCTTACCTTATTAATCGTGGGAAGGGTCATATCTGGTATTGGGATAGGAGCAATTTCGGCAGTGGTGCCATTGTATCAGGCAGAAGCAACACACAAATCATTGAGAGGTGCTATTATTTCCACTTACCAATGGGCGATCACTTGGGGTTTATTAGTGTCAAGCGCAGTGTCTCAAGGAACACACTCAAGAAACGATGCGTCTTCATATCGGATACCCATTGGGTTGCAATATGTTTGGTCATCGATCCTAGCTATTGGGATGTTTTTTCTACCAGAAAGTCCGCGTTATTATGTGCTAAAGGATAAACTAGATGAAGCCGCCAAATCTTTATCGTTTTTGAGAGGTGTTCCGGTCCATGATTCTGGGCTACTGGAAGAGCTGGTCGAAATAAAGGCCACTTATGATTATGAGGCATCTTTTGGTACCTCCAATTTTGTAGATTGCTTCATTTCAAGTAAAAGTAGGCCGAAGCAAACCTTAAGAATGTTTACGGGAATTGCTCTCCAAGCATTTCAACAATTCTCAGGCATCAATTTCATATTTTACTACGGTGTGAATTTTTTCAATAAGACAGGGGTCAGTAAAAGTTATTTGGTTTCATTTATAACTTACGCTGTTAATGTTATCTTCAATGTTCCCGGTTTATTCTTTGTGGAATTTTTTGGTAGGCGTAAGGTCTTGGTTGTTGGTGGAATAATAATGACTATAGCGAACTTTATTGTCGCAATTGTTGGTTGTTCCTTAAAAACAGTAGCGGCTGCAAAAGTTATGATTGCATTCATATGTTTATTCATAGCTTCTTTTTCTGCCACTTGGGGTGGTGTCGTTTGGGTCATCTCTGCAGAATTGTATCCATTGGGCGTGAGGTCTAAGTGTACCGCTATATGTGCTGCAGCAAACTGGCTTGTAAATTTTATTTGTGCTTTAATTACCCCCTATATCGTGGACACTGGCTCTCATACATCGTCATTAGGCGCCAAAATATTCTTTATTTGGGGCTCTTTGAATGCATTGGGGGTAATAGTGGTTTATTTGACTGTTTATGAGACAAAGGGTTTGACACTAGAAGAAATTGATGAGTTATACAGTAAGTCATCTTCAGGTGTTGTTTCGCCAAAATTCAATAAGGATATAAGAGAACGTGCATTAAAATTTCAGTACGATCCTTTACAAAGATTAGAAAATGGTAAGAATAGTCTCATTGCTGCACAAAACAGTTCTGATGACCAAACACCAAGGAATGATTTTAGAGATACAACAGCAGGTGAAGCAGAGCATAGTCCGAACCATCAACAAATGCAAATCATTTCTGAAACTGTTGGTTTACCGACTACTACGGAAATCCCCCTAGTACCCAGTAAAGACATTGATGTAATGATCCCTGTGAACCGTCCCTTGGAGAGTATATCAGTTCCACAAGCCGAAGGGACTACTGAGATCCTAACTAACTATGTCGACTTAGGAAACGGTTTAGGTCTCAATACATATAACAGAGGACCTCCCTCGCTCTCAAGTGATTCAAGTGAAGATTATGCTGAAGATGAAATAGGCGGGACCTCATTTCAAGCTGATCAAGGCAACAGAAATACTATGAATGATATCAATGACTACATGGCGCGCTTAATCCACAGCGATTCTGCTGCAAGCAATACCACAGACAAATTGTCCGGTAACCAAAGTACAATTCGTTACCACACAGCTTCATCTCGTTCCGATAGCACCGATGAAGAGACTGATTCGATGGACCTAGGAAATGGCCTTGCTCTGAATGCGTATAACAGAGGACCGCCTTCAATTTTAATGAATTCCAGCGATGATGAAGATGAGACATCTGATACCATGAATGCAGGTGGTGATTTGAGTGCTACGCAAGAGCGCATGGCACAGTTTGCCCAGAGCTATACTAACAAGAGGAGTGGTCCGGTACCTGAAACTCCATCTTTTGTTTTGCACAGTTCTTTCCCTGTGCTGGCTCGTAGTGATTCGAAACCGTCTGATGCCGATTACGAAACTCCTCCTTCAAACGAAGAAAGAATACTGAAGCATTCTGTAAAAGGGGACAATGATTCTGAATAGTTTCATGTGATGTTATTCAATACCACCAGTAAAGCAAACATACTATAATAGTAATATTTTTAATAATATATAAAACCTGTACCAACTAATGTCCTATATATACGCAAATGCATCTCAATGTACATCTAATAACCTGTATTCGATATAATATCTTCAAGTGTTCTCCTCTTTCCTTTACTACCAACTATTATTTAGCCGCCAATGGCTTATGTACTCTGCGAGCATTTGGAAAGTCATTAGAGACGAAAATAGACTTTTAAGAGAAAAGTCCTGCAGGAGCCACGTACAACGCTGGCTTGAATCGCCAACAACTTTCAAAGGTTGATAGAATAGAATCTTTATCTCACGCAAGTTGGTACTTCCAGAGTATTTGTTTTTGAATACACAATTCTCACTACAATATATCTGGTTTTCATTTTCATTATTCTTTCTCTTAGATGCCCACGATGATCAAAAAAGATGATAAAACAATGGACCCCCCTAATGAAAAGCCACATAAGAAGATCGAGAGGGATGATATCCCAGAGTCTTCCAACCATATCCCCCCTCCAGAAGCTAGTGTGTTAAGGGGTGGTAAGATTAATTCAAAAACCAGAGCCATGAAGGCTGTTACAAGTATCATAGTAAACACCGATGAGAAGCCCCAAAAGTCGAGCAATAAAGTCGATGGAGCCGAAAAGCCGGAGACAGGGCATTGGAGCAGTAACATAGGCAAATTTGAGTACATTTTTTACAAGTTTTTGCTTGTGATGCTATACATCTGTTTTGGGTTGTTCCGATACGGCCAATACCAATATAATAAGATGAAATTAAGGATCTTCAGTATTATCTACAATCATGCGTACACGCCGCAATTGATTAGACAGGACGTTGTGTCTTTGAAAAAAATTCCTAAAAGGTTAGCTGCCATCTTGGAAATCAAGCCCGTTGGTGATGTTGGTGGTGGTGTTACAGGTTTATTAAATGATGCGAGTGAAATTGTTTGTTGGACCGTATCAGCCGGCATAAAACATTTGGTATTATATGACTATGACGGATTATTACAAAGAAATGTTCCAGAATTGAGGAAGGAGATTCACTCGAACTTAGCTAAATACTTTGGACCATCTCATGTCCCAAACTATGCTGTTAAAATACCTCACTCCAACAAGACATTTTATAACTTGGATGGAATTGAATCCGAAACTGACAGTGGTGAGGTAGTAAACGGCAACGATGAAGGAAGCGGAATCGCTATTGAAGTGTCTTTGCTGTCCAACAGAGATGGTAGAGAGACGATTGTTGATTTAACCAAGACCATGGCTGAGTTATGCTCGGTCAACGAATTAAGCGTTTCTGACATTACCATGGACTTAGTTGACTCGGAGCTAAAACAGCTAGTGGGACCTGAACCAGATTTATTGTTGTATTTTGGGCCTTCGTTGGATCTACAAGGGTTCCCACCTTGGCATATCAGATTAACCGAATTTTATTGGGAAAAGGATAACAACGAGGTCATATACTCCGTTTTCATTCGCGGGTTAAGACAGTACGCAGGGTGTAAAGTGAACGTTGGCAAATGATGGTCAAGAATTCATTAGCATCATCAAGTTCTTTGCTCAACCTCCGGTTTTGCACATTATATCCTCGTCTGATACATCACAAAAAAGTCGTTAAGCAAAAATATATAATAGTAGTAATAATGATAATGATAGCAATAATTCCATGCTAGCTACATAGTTGCATATTTTAACAGAGTCGTAGAAAAAGGTCTCGCAGTACATCCAAGAAGTAGCCATCACTATAACAATACTAATACTATTGTCGAAAAGTTGTTATTACCCTTCCGCAGTCCTTTTCTTTTCGTGTTGCAAATCACATATAACGAGGTGCCGTATTTTTTCAAACAAAAAAAAAATCGAAATCGAAAAATGGAAAAACAGAGAGAACGGAATTTCTGACACGTTCTCGATCTACTTGTTTATCCAGATTGGTTTGATAAATCTTCGTACATTAAAAGCTGTCTTTATTTTAGAGCTTCTAACATTGAAGGTGTAAGAAAGAACTCAAGCAGGTTTAATATATATAAAAATGGGTTTGTTTGCCTCGAAGTTGTTCAGTAACCTTTTTGGTAACAAGGAAATGCGTATTCTTATGGTGGGTCTAGATGGTGCTGGTAAGACCACCGTTTTGTACAAGTTGAAGTTGGGTGAGGTCATCACTACCATTCCAACAATTGGTTTCAATGTCGAAACTGTCCAATATAAGAACATTGCATTCACAGTCTGGGATGTCGGTGGACAAGACAGAATTAGATCTCTATGGAGACATTATTACAGAAACACTGAAGGTGTTATTTTCGTTGTTGATTCCAACGATAGATCACGTATTGGTGAAGCTAGAGAAGTCATGCAAAGAATGTTGAACGAAGATGAATTGAGAAATGCCGCTTGGTTGGTTTTCGCCAACAAACAAGATTTGCCAGAAGCTATGTCTGCTGCTGAAATCACCGAAAAATTAGGTTTACACTCTATCAGAAACCGTCCATGGTTCATTCAAGCCACTTGTGCTACCTCAGGTGAAGGTTTGTACGAAGGTCTGGAATGGTTAAGTAACAGTTTGAAAAACTCGACTTAAAATCAAGAACATGTATCACATACGCTTGTATAAACTAAATGGAAAATAAACTTAAGAACGAAGGAGGCCAAAGTCGATGGATCTATTGACAGTTTTGAGCCACCACATATAGATTTAGTGTAAAAGCAATAAAAACCAAGAGAACGAAAAATAGAACTGAAAAAACCTAACTAGTATAATACTACTTTAACTATTAATATAAAGCTGATATAAAGACAAACAGATTTATCATATATTTAGGACACGAAATATCCGATGCACTAATCATTTGATCTATCACTCCTCAGAGGTCGATTTACGTACGAACACACATCGCTCTTCTGTCAACTGTTTTCAGAATTATTCCAGTTAGCGGACTAATCCACCCAATCCTGGGATCTGAACTCAGAAACCATGATACGGCGCTGAAATTATTATGTATATGCCTGAAGAGAAAACTACTATATTTGCTCAACAACTAATCATCTCAAGATCAAAGGTATCGAATCAAAGACTATCAAATCATATTTATCACCCATGCATCTTTGTAACCCAGATCTTTTTTATTACACATCCTTTTTTTCACATGATTAGCCATTTTTTGACCGCCGCAAAAAATATAGGGTGAGTCCGGGTGAACTCGCTGCATCTTGTGTTAGTATCCCCCATGCACTGGCAGGCGGAACTAGGCAGGATTCCAGCATCAATTTTGCAAAATTCATACCAAAATAATTCGTACATGTAAGATGATATTGAAAATATGCGCTTAATTAGAGCTTTTGTAGTCCATAGAAGAGGTACAGTGAGACATTATATTCGAAATGGTATGTTTGACAGCGAACAATTAATAGAAATGAGACAACTGCTGAGACGAGAGATCATTGTAATAAACTGAAGACAGAAAGAACCTGAAAATTGTGAAGACGAGGAATCTAACTTCATCAGGTAATGACGTATTCCCAAGCCCAGCCAACATATGAAATAAGAGATTAGGAATATCGCAAGCAATCAATAGGAAAGGCTTGCAACAATCTGGGTACCAACCTTGACCGTCCAAGGGCCAACGGAGGTGCGAGCCGAATAATCACATTTAGTAGCATTGAGGAGCTTCAAATACATAAATTTGGATTGATCTATGAAAAAAAATTAGAAACAGGATGAAGCCGTCAGTCTTGTAAAAGTATTGTTAATATTGTTCCCTCTGTTTTACAAAGGATATATGATTTTTTGACAGCTCTCGTAATTTCAATATAAAATGAAAATGAAATACTAACTAAATTCAAAATCTGGAATGCTACCATTTCAATTTTTTTTTGTTTTATTTTAACAGGCCGGTGTTAAAACTTACGAACTAAGAACCAAATCCAAGGAACAATTGGCTTCCCAATTGGTTGACTTGAAAAAGGAACTGGCTGAATTGAAGGTCCAAAAGTTGTCCAAGCCATCTTTGCCAAAGATCAAGACTGTCAGAAAGAGCATTGCCTGTGTCTTGACCATCATCAACGAACAACAAAGAGAAGCTGTCAGACAATTATACAAGGGTAAGAAGTACCAACCAAAGGACTTGAGAGCCAAGAAGACCAGAGCTTTGAGAAGAGCTTTGACCAAGTTCGAAGCTTCCCAAGTTACTGAAAAGCAAAAGAAGAAGCAAATCGCTTTCCCACAAAGAAAGTACGCTATTAAGGCTTAATCGAAAGTTTAATTATATAGTATCATTATCTATAATTCCAACTTCTTTACGTTTTTCTAGTACCTTTTAAATAATTGTTAAATTAAAAACATTTTCATTGAAAATTCCCAAAGAGGATATGGCGTTATAGGGAAAGATAAATGTAAGCTCTGGTTACATATATATAGAGGTCTGTATGTTATCTATTTTTATCAGTTAATTTTTTGACTTAGTTTTAGCTTCCTCCTTCTTCTGCTTTTTGAAATCAATGATTCTTTGTCTTAGTTCTTCATTAGGTTTCACATCATCCAACTTCAAAGGCATTCTATTAAATGGGTCAGTAGAGTCGCTTAGGAGATGCGCTTTGATTGTACTTCTATCAATGTTCATCTTAGATGTTGGCAAAGTGACAGGGTCCTTCATTATTGTGTACATTAAAGGATCCAAAAACTCGTCAGGAACATCACCGTACTCGAGGTCTTCTTCTTCATCAGCCTTCCTCTGTTCTTCGGCTTTGTTAGCAAAATTTAATAGTTTCTCAACAAACTCTTGAGATACTAAACCTGTCTTTCTACCAAGAATGTCAACGGCACGGACGAAGAGATTTCTATTGAAAGACCTTTCATCTTTAGCAACAGCGCCAATGAACTCTGTTTGCTCCGAAAGATTGATGTAAACAGTTGTTAAAGCCTTTAACAAATCCTTTGGATTGAATGAATAACTTTGTGGGTCTCTTACTTTCAATTCCCCACATTTAGGCCCAACCAATGATTCTAAATTATAGTTCAGCATACTGGCCAATCTGTATACAATTTCCGGTGTGACAAATGCTGCTGGGATATCTTTCGAGTAAATTTCAAACAACTTCATGGATTTATCAGCTAGCCCACATGATGACTTGGCTTGCCTTGAAGCGGACGCTAGTCTCGTTTGCAATTCTTTGTCCTCCTCCTCTCTTGTTGGTGGTGCTCCTCTTGCACGATTATCCAGCTCATTTTGGATGTTATGCACCTCGGCCAAGTTGCTTAAACCTTCATCTAATAAGAAAGTCAAATCGTTTAACATACGAGCCACAAACCGCACGAAAAAATCTGCATTATTTAGGGATTGCCATATTAACTGTTTTTTGTACGATGGTATCTTGTAGTAGAGTTCCTCTAAAATGATTGAAATGCTATATCTGCTGTTGAATTTATCATAAAATTGTGAAGAAGAACCCGTCTTTTCGACAATAACGTAAAAATCTAACAGGGCATAGAGTAGATTTTTGCTTACTAGTTCATCGTTCTCAAAGATATCCATCATAAACCCTGGAGAATTATCTGTTAATGGCATAGCACCAACGCTCAATAATTGTACTAGTTTACCCTTCAAATGTGGATTGGAAACCAATTCTGGGCAACGAAGGATCATTGTTGTGAACTCAACAAATGATCCCAGCCGTGGATTTCTAAAAATTGGGGAGGTTTGATATTTAGAGATGTAAAGAGAATAATTGATTGGTCCTTCAACAACAAATTCTGGGTAGTATTTGAAAGGCACTGGGGCATGTGCTCTCAAAAAATCGGCATTATCCACGTTTTCGACACCTATTTGATCGGGAATCAATGGTAATTTGATTTGTTGGAAAGGAAATGCGTGCTTGGGGTCCACAACACGAATCAAAAATGTAGATGCACCGCAAATGAAATCAAATACCTCTAGTTGCAGAGATCTATGAGAAAAGAATCCCTGCAGAGCAAATCGCAACGATTCTGTTGTTTTCAATGCTTTCTCCATCTTGGATAACTGTGCTGTTACAAATCTTGCAAAGACATCATGACTTGCTGCAATCTTTTTTACTTTCTCGATCTCTTCTTTTAGCGATTTTATTTCAGACCCCATTTTCTCTTCGAATGAAAGTGTACCTCCGAGACCATAATGCAGATAAGTTAGCGTTAGGAAGAAGCAATCTGATATGAAGTTGGGCTTGGCATCCGCAGTTTTTCTATTCTTGTCATAAAATGCATCGGCCTCTTTATAATCTGAATTTAGGCGTGTCTCCTCTGACAGATCAATGAACAGGCTTGGGTTATTAAAGTAGTTTTCATCGATCTTATCAATTTTCTTGTATGAGACATCTAGGAACGGTTGAGAAAATTTAACTAATAATAAAGTGATATTGGCCATGAATCCATTAGAAGATAACTCCTTGAATGGGGGGCGATCAGCTTTACGTAAATGATTCTTATTAGCAATATGAGCAAAATAGCTTATCATATCAGTTCTTGAATCTAGAGAACCACGCACAAGCTTATCAACAATGAAAAACAGTCTATCCATAACAACCTTGTGTTCGGCTTGCAAAGATTCGTGGATCATAGCTGTTTGTTGTTTGGAGCGCAAGAGATTGTCACCATAATTACGAATTGCAACCGCAGCATCTATAGGGGAAAGAGACAGAATAGGTCCTAGTATGGTTTGCTTTTCAAAGAACTGTGGCTTACAGTCGTAACTTACAAAAAATCCTTCTATCTTAGTAAATATTTCCGCGATAGGTTTAAATGTGACAAATAATTCAAATAGTGTAAGAACGTTATTGTAGGTCACCGAATCGTTTAAATCAAAATGGGTAACGTGCTTGTTGCAGTACTCTAATAGTGTTGGGAAAACGGCATTAAGCAAATCTAAAGCAGTGCCTTCTAAGATGGCTCTTTGTATGATCTGAGAAAGAAAATCAGTATATGCATTTACATTGGAGACGATTTCACTAATGTAATTGATGAAAGCGCCATTCATGCAAAAATTTTCTATTTGTAGTGCAACAACGCCATAGCCGATGACAAGACGATCAATCTCCTGGAAAGTGGTATGCAATGACTCGGCGTTGGGTTTGTTTTTGGTAATTCTCTTTTGTTGCTGATTACGGCGAAAACAGTCATTCAAATAGTCAAAAGGTTTAGTCAGCATCTCATTTTCGGTTAGTTGGTACAACAATAACGTATCGATAAAGTCAACCCCGAGGGTTGAGCCCTTGGGAACTTCCTCAGATTTCAATAAGAAATAGCCACGGGAATCGACAGGATCTGTGGTGATTTGCAAGATATCTTCGATAGCAGTCATATGAATGAAATTATGATGGTTGGGGTTACGGAACTCGAGTTTGGCTAATAAGCTAACTTTTTTTCCCCTTGAAACAATCAGTGGCCAATTTTACCCTTTCAACTGTTTAGCAGGATTGTATAATCAGTGTAAAGGATGATGTTGTGGTGGCAACAAGTAATTGAACACTAAGGATAGGTTAAAATACAAACAGTTTACTTTTTGCCAACAGGATGACCGCGGTATGTGTACAATTAGGGTTATTACCTTACAATAGTTGGGATCTAAATCGTAGGCGTATCAACCTTTGTAATAAGGACCGAACTATCGCCTCGGACGAATAATGGCAAAATAGCGTCCTCGACGAAAGAATGCATGATTAAGAGCAAAATAAATGGTGATTCAATAAGAGAAAAAACTGGGTTGAGAGCAGCTGGAGAGCGTTATATGCGGTTGGCTTATCTGCTTCTTCTTTCTTAGCATATATTGATAAAACTTGGCGTGGGAAATTGAGCCATTATTGTAGCAATAAGTTGTGCTGACGGTATGTTGAAACCCGCATCTTCGATCCAACAATGATTGATTTTACTTTTTACTTTGAAGTTATTTTCTGTCGTACTAACAATAATAACAAGTAAAGTTTTTTTCTGTTCATAGGTAATCAAGCAAACACAACGGATGACGGTACTAGACTCTGGAAACTGGGGATTGACGCCTGCCATGGAAACAGGTCTGTTCCAGAGACCACAAGACCGTGTCTTTATTATAGAGTTGGAGAATTCCATAGTGTCTTTTATTAACTCGAACACTGAATCATTTCAATTGAGACCAATGAACTCGTATTACAGGCTTCTGTCGCATCAAATAGCTGAATATCACAATTTGAATCATGTCTTGGCAAGAACGCAGGACAGTTGTGTAATTCTTTTCAAAGGTGAGAATTTCCAAAAAATAGAAGGCAAACCACTACTACAAGAATTACAACAGAGTAAATCAGAAGAACCCGCTTCTTCAAATGAGAATATTGATAGATCAAACAATAACAAAACATTTYGAATTTTGAAAAGGAAAGAGGTACGTAACGATAATGATTCCAAAACGGATAATAATATAGCTACATCCGATAAGTTAGCAACGAATCCTGTTAGTAGTCAAAAAATCGAAAACGATGATAAATCAAGTACTGATTTGGAACAAGAGAGAATCGAGAAGGAAAGAATTTATGAGCAGCGTAAACAGGAAATTTTTGACAAGCTTAATAATAATGAAGACGATGGAAAATCAATCAATAGTAGCAGTGGTAATGATAGTGACAATGAATGGAGTGATTGGTTGGACAGTGATGATGCTAATACCCAAACCACTAATGGCACGCCAAGCTCCCCATCGCCATCCAACCCATACACAACTATGCAACAAAACAAGCCTCGTCAACAATTTTATGATAGTAGAAGAGCAAGAGGAGGAAGAAGAAGAGGGACAGGAAACTATAAAGATACACATCGAGGGCTAAACCGCCGGAACAAAGAAAACGGCGGTTACCAAGGGGGATATGCTACACCTTATATGGTATATCCACCCACCCAGATAGGAAACAACGCTCTACCAACCTATCCAATCGTGTATAACCCAGCTTCTCCTGCGCCTTCTTCCAATCCTTCGCCTGTGGTTATGGGCGGAAACGCGGTGTTCATGAACCCTTATATCTACAACATGAATCCGCAAGGATCATGTTCTTTTGGTGCCCCTGTGCCCGTGTATCAATCATACCAGTACCAATATCAATATCCATACAATCAATATCAAAATGGGCTATATAGCAATACACCAGGCTATAATTCTAATGCTTATAAAAGCTCTTCAGTAAACAAGCATAACCAGTCTCAAAGAAAAGACACAACGTCAAATGAGGGCCCTGACCACAACAAATATATCAGCAATGAGAAGATTCGTAGCGGGAATAGCAAGGACACACCGTCATCGAAAGAAGCTAATTTAATAGAGGTCAAATTTGATCAATTGAGCATT
>NC_030979.1:115684-117895 GCF_001298625.1 Saccharomyces eubayanus
TCTACTAAAGCTGTAATGGGGAAATAATCGAACAGATCGGTGAACATTTTCCAAACATTCGCACTGCCGTATTTCCTTAAACATTCATCATAGAACCCGTATACTTGGGTGATTTGTCTCGACTCGTGATTACCCCTCAGTATAGTGATTCTATGCGGGTATCTGACCTTCATGGCGACTAAATAGGAGACGGTCTCGACGGAGTAATATCCTCTATCCACGTAGTCACCCATGAAAAGGTAATTGGTGTCCGGGCAGGGGCCGCCGATCTTAAACAGCTCTAACAGGTCATGGAATTGACCGTGCACGTCACCACAAATGGTCACGGGGACGTTGATCGGCTTGACGTTTTCCTCGAATTGTAACACGTCAACTGCCATCTTGCAGAGTCGAGCAACATCGTTTTCCGACAATGGCTCGCACTGACCAAGGTGCTCAATCCATTGGTCGAGCTGGCTTATACTCGTATTAGTTAGTTCTAGTGGCCTAGACGATTTATGGTCTGCTATGCCTGAGGAGCCTGGCCTGAGATCGAAATCATCTAGTTCCTCCTCAGCATCCTCGTGGTTGGCAATCGCCTTCGTATTGTGTTTCTTGCTGTCATTGCTATGCATGTCTTCATCCAGTGTGGGATACAGCTGATCTTCGGCAGAACCGTGCATAGGGTCATCAGTTTCCATATTCATGTTTTCTAAAAGAGAGCCAGCTATAGAAAAGTGTCAAAACGAAAAATTCAAGTAAGAAAGAAGATGTAGCGGAGATCAAAACCCAGAAAAAGATGGAAACCAGGAAAAAAGAAAAGTAAACAGGAGTGCGTGTTCTTGCTCGAACAGTATTTTGCAGTGAGCTTATACCGTAACGAGTTCGCTCTTGTTGCAGCCCTTTTTGGCTCATATAAATGGGGATGTCCCTTTGAAACTTTCCTTGATTCTTTCTTTTTCCAGAATTCAGGAAAAAAACAGCCATATCCCATTACCCGGCAAGGTAATGATTAATAATACTTCTTGGCGAAAGAGGGCTCTTGTGAATTTACAGGCATAATAAGAAGCCTGCGAAGACCCCGGCACAATACTTTCATTTTGAGGGCTACTTTCTGACTTATTTGGTGGTCTGTTTATACTGGTGTCACAAAATACTGCCGCTGTTTAGTGCGGTGTGTGGGTCTTTTCACCAAGAAAAATTAATTTGCGACACTTGATGCCTCTTCTTGTGCCATTACGTAAATATACTTGTGAACTCACACACACACACTCTCTCTCTTTGAATTTAGGTGTGTATATGTTACAGGCAGTCGAGAGAGAGCTAGAAGATATGCAGTGCAACACAAGTATAGAAGAGTGTTCGGATGAGGGCGAGATCACCTTCCCATCCTTCAGTCCTGAGGTGGACACTCAGAACAGGTTTCTGCCAAGAAGTGAGTTCCCCTCAGTGAGGCAACTGGTCATCTCCAAGCAAAGAAGCAGACGTAAGAGGGAAAATAACGTATTTGTGGGGAAAATGGAGGACGTGCTCGTGAAGTGGAGACCGCCCGCGTCCTCACATCGAGGTGCCATCGAGGCCATAAACGGCACGCATCCGTACCAGATGGACACGCCTCAGTTCCAGTCGAGAAGATCGGACCCCTTCAGTTCGACGAAAAGAGACGAATCCGTGCGTTCGATTGTGGAATCCTTCACCGACTGGTGGAAGCGCAATTCCAAGGTGTTCTTCCATAGCGAAGAGCATGAAGAGGAGGAAGAGGGTGTGCACTCTGAGGACGGTGCGAGTCGGCACGGCCACGAATTACAGCTGTTCGAGGAAGATATTTTCTCCTTCCACTTGAGCCCCAACGACATGTCCACCAGAAACAGCGAACACCAAATACAGACGCCAGTGCTCTTCCCCTACGAAACGCCCACGAGGACAACAGCGAACCCCACGAAACGACAAGCCATCGACCTCGGGGACGGTGAAGAGCTGACCATCTATCGGGAGATCTACTCAAATCCGATTCCTGTTAGCTATCTAGATACCTTGAACTTGAACCAATCGATGTCTTTGCGACAAATGCAGCAGCAGCAGCAGCAGCAACAGCAGCAAGCAGAGCCCTCTTCTGCATGGCAGTACTGCGCGGACTCTAACTGGATTAAGATCTTTCTTTGCCACAACGACTAGCTTTCGCTTCGCTTATATAGCCCCTACCTATTGTTCTTTTATCACTAGTATAACCTT